>NC_056728.1:884565579-884615579 GCF_019279795.1 Protopterus annectens | reverse complement strand
AGTCCCCTGAGTTATATAGGTTTGGTTTGCAGTTTTAGCTGTTTTAGATATTTTATTTTATTTTTTTATTTTCCTGCTTCTGTTTCTCTCTCTGTCTCTGTCTCTCTCTCCACTACAGGGATTGAGCTTCTTTGAATAGATTGTAGCATGGAATTTGTAGGTGATGCACATGATCAGGTGACGGCCTCTGCACCAATCAGTGTTCACCACTTGCTAATTTCATGCAGCCAATTGTGTAGTACTTCCAATTACCACTGTCATGGCAACCCACTACTATAAATTACTACATCATGTGGACATTGTCCCTTTCCTGTATGGAAGACATCCTTCCTGTGTGTGGGCAGCAGTGTTACAGACAGCAAGTAGCAATACCACTTACAACAGGACTTGCAGACACAGGCAACTACATATTTGTATCCGGTTCCAGACCTACGGACAGTGTGAGTATTGTTGTTATATGCGTTGTATACCTCTAATTTTACAGGGTTTGTGTTCACATGCTAGTTTAGCATGGAATGCAGTCTGTCTGCATAGCTCTCAACTTTAGGCCTATCCACATGATGGCCAGATGATTGGCTGTTATGTTTTGGCTGTTCACCACACAGGTCTTGTCTCTGATATATCAGTGGCATTCTGCTTGTTGAGTGCTATCAGTACATGCCTACATACATTTGTGTTTTTGACTTCATATTCCTGAGTAAGGGTTTGTTGCAACCAATCCTGTAACACCAGCAACTTTCAGTGTATAACAGCAATATTGCAAATACGGCCCTGTGTTCCAGCCTCTGTCCTCCATCTGTATACCAGGCTTTGTCTATATGTCATGCAGTAAGAGGTTGTTAAGTAGTGGCCTATCATTATTTAGTGTTGGTATTCCTTCCATCATTCCAGTGATGTTGTGGACTTCCACACATATTGTGGGGTAGGGGCCATATATATGTGGGCTACAGCTAGACAAAACATGTGTGACCTTGTACAGTCCAGAGGTCAGTGTATGTAACACTGTTTTATGCCCTTGTAAGTCATTCTATGAGGGAGGGGTATGCACCATTTTTAATCAAAGCTGTTGCAACATGTGACGGATATCAGTAGTAAGACACATGAAGGTATATGGCTGTACATTTTCATACATTTCACCATGGGAACAGTGGTGGTCTAGTGCTTACTGTCTTACAGACAGTTCTGTTTGTCAGTGTGATAGTGATGTTTTAAGTTAAGCATTGTTATGTAACAGATACATTTTCATTGTGACAACTAAATTCTTTTCCCCCTAGGGGTTGAGTACAGAGTGTAATTGGAGGCTGCTGAACTACATCTGTAATTAATTAGTGCTAATTGATTCTTATCTTCCAGTCCAGTGTTTGTTTACTTTTGTACTTATTTATAGGCCTTGGCCTGGACAGCAACATATGTTATGCTTCCAGATTACTGTATCAAATGTTTTGCTTGAGAGTTCCATTACTCAGTTATTATGTACTTCAAACACCTAACTGCTATATAAGATGGCATATACAACTGAAATAGTACACAAATAAACATTTCTATGTATGCAAACCTGTGTGTAGTGTCATATCGTTTGACCTCACTGTGGGTATATGTCTCATGCAATAATTGTCTTTTATATGAAAGAATCAAACACTGGCCATTTTAAAAGGTGGCAACTGTAGGAATACTGACTGTTCAATATGCTGTTCACCCTCTAAATATGCATCTGCCTATACATATCTATACGTAGTAATATATGTATATGCGTATGTATGTGTGTGTATATATATATATATATATATATATATATATATATATATATAGATGTGTGTGTGTGTGTGTGTGTGTGTGTGTATATGTATCACTGGATTATACCATGACCCCCCATTAATATTAAAAAACGTGCACTCTGATTGGCCAGCGTGCACGTTGTAAATCGACTTATACTAATGGAAAAAGGTCCGGTCGCCTGGACTTTTTCCATTAGTATAAGTCTTTTTTAAAACACTGTCTCGCTATGTTAAAGGAGTTTAACATAGTGAGACAGGTTTAAAAAAAGCAACGGAGATCTCCGTTGCTTTTTTTTAAAGCTGTCTCACTATGTTAAACTCCTTTAACATAGCTTATTAATGTAAAAAGCAACGGAGATCTTGCTTTCTCCGTTGCTTTTTTTTAAACCTGTCTTGCTATGTTAAATGGGTTTAACATAGCGAGACAGCTTTAAAATAAGCAACAGAGATCTCTGTTGCTTATTTTAAAGCTGTCTCACTATGTTAAACCCATTTAACATAGCAAAACAGTTTGTAAAAAGCAACGGAGATCTTGCTTTCTGCGTTGCTTTTTTCAAAACTGTCTTGCTATGTTAAATGGGTTTAACATAGCGAGACAGCTTTAAAATAAGCAACGGAGATTCTCCGTTGCTTTTTTTAAACCTGTCTTGCTATGTTAAACCCATTTAACATAGTGAAACAGTAAAAAGCAACGGAGATCTTGCTTTCTCCGTTGCTTTTTCCCACAGCTCGGATGTACTGCGTAGGCATACACATGCGCAGTACATCAGAACTGCCGCAGAATACCAGACAGCTGCGGAAGGGCAGCAAGGAGGCATTATACAATGCCATTATTTAAGAAAAGTAATTTTTTTTTTTCTTAAATAATGTCATTGTGTAATAGCAATAACCCACTTCTGGGAGTGGGTTATTGCTATAATATTTACTGCTCCCACATTGTACATTTTCTATGATAGACAGACTGTTCTGCATTATCATCCTGACATCGTACAGCTGAGATGGATTACTGTTATCTTGTTGTAGCTATGTTGTGTAGGGTCCTGAGTATGAGACTTGCAAATGTTGGTATTGTGTTGCAAGGCAGATCTGTTCAGCTGCGGAGGAGGGGATGATATCAATAATTACATGGGGTACTTAATTTGGGCCTCCTCACCCCCATTAATGGTGCCTTTTGTCATATATTTATTTATATTCTTTTATATATCTATCTATTTATAATATATATATATATATATATATATATATATATATATATATATATATATATATATCTTTTTACATATATATATATATATATATATATATATATATATACACACACACACACACACACACACACACACACACACACACACACACACACACAGACACAGATATATATATATATATATATAGACGTACATATATAAATACATTTCCCCTATGTTTGAGAAAACATCAGATTTATTTGCATTTGACATGGTTTAATGGTAAATCACTTTGAGTATAGTGTGCAGGGTTCTGGGTTTGAGACTTGCAAGGGCTGATTATTTTTTTTGCTGGGCAGAACATGGGCTGTTGGAGACAGAGTGATTAAGGCACTTTAAAAGAGTTGTCAGCGGGTTTGCGTGGAGCTAAGTGACGCTTACTTGAGCTTAGGTTTGCTTACGGCCACTTAAACCTGTGCTAATACCAAATAAAGAAAAGGAAAAAAAGGGAGATAGGAAAGTGGTGAAATTGGGGCAAGCAGGGGGAGAAACAAGTAGGGATGTGCAGGACAGGTGTAGGAAAGGACCATAGCTCTACATTTCTTTGGCAGCAACTGCTGCTTTAGTGAGCAATTTAGAATTTGGAGCCTCACACCCTACAGGGAGGTGTGTGGGCATCATACAATAAGGATGATTGGTAGGCTTAGATTGTGTGCTGGGTACATGTCTCAGGGTGAAATGCGAAGCTATGTATGGGACATGATTTTTTTGTGGGACAGATGCCCTTTTGTTTTTAAGGTGAGAGTGGGATGTTATGGAAGGATTATTGGTAAGTGTGGTAAGGGAGGTTTGGTAGGAGAGGTTGCATTTGCAGTTAGACAAGACAGCATATGGGGGGGTGTATGACACATGTGGGGTAAACACCTTGACGGAGAGGGTTGTTGGGAATCTGAGGCTCATGAACCACCCAGATGGTAGTAGTGGCACTAATATCCCACCGGATGGGAGTCACCACTACTTCTTGACAGACCCAAAGGTGGCTGTGCTGGGGCCTGGGCTGGAGGGACTACCTGCCCCTCTAGCTGTGACAGCCCGCCCTCCATCTGGCACAGCCGTTCATCCAGCTCCGTCTGGAGGACATCGTGCACCATGCCACAGACCTCATCCTAGATGACAGCGTTCTCACCGCACCAACTTGCAGGGGGGAGTGAGTCCTATCCCCTGCAGCAGTTCCACCCACAGGTGATGCAGGACCAGCAGATGAGGGAGGTCTGGGTTGGGTCCCAGACGTGCTGGGTCCCAGTGCTTCAGCCAGGTGGGGTGGGAGAGGTGGATCCCCTGGGATCTGCCTTCCCATATGTGCTATGGTGTGGAAATTAATGATGAATATTGGTTAGTCATGCACAACACATTACAACATTAGTCAAATTAGCATGCATGGATATTCCCATTAACCCAAAACCGTGCAATTATAAACAGAACCCATGCATATATGGAATGGCATTCAGGGTTGCAACAGCATGCCAGTTAGTGGTATGTCAGGCAGGCAATAAGATGATTATTCAACAGGGGATATTAGTATGCACACAGTTTAAACAATGATAAACCAAATGGAACAACGGTCCCAACAGTAGATGTTTGTTTAGGAACATACCCATGTTGGTTTCAGTGTCATGGTTGAATCAGTTGAATGGTGGGGAAGGGAACAGATTCAACTGACAGCTGCTATCAAGTATATTTGTCAGTACACTACTATTCACTACTCTATATTCTGACCACACTTACACTCTACCTGAGCCATGGGGCTGCTACAGCACACCAACAGCTGTAGATATCAACAGAGCAATTGTACCCTTATTTTAGTTATACACATCAGACCTGTTTCTATACCAGTTTCTTTACCTGTGGGCATGTGAAGATGAACTGTGTGCACATTACATTGCTGTTTCTACACATATTTCAGATTCACATATTAGTTCCAGGCCCTGGAGTGTGTGCTGTGTCTTTCACATACATATACTGGGACATTCTCTGTGTGCAGGTTTCTGGTCAACTGAGAAAACTATTCGTGACAGCATGACACTTGAGGGGCTTGTCTGGGCCAGACTGCAGAGTGTGGATGTCTAGCTTGCATCTGTTTGTAGGAATGGGAATGATCAATACAGCAATTGTACACCTTTCATAGTTAAACATATCATACTAGTATTTCTATTCATATTGCTTTACCTGTGTGCCCTTTATGGAAAATGCATGTGTTGCAGTACATTATTTTTTCTATTCATATTGCAGTTTAAAACTGTAGAACCAGACTGCAATGTTAATGGCAGTCCTTGGATTTGAACCGTGCTGTGTGTGTAAAATTGAACTACAGGCCTAGTCCTCATTTGACTGAGCTACTGGGGAAGTGTTGTGTGTTGCTTCTGATGTTTTTATCTAGTACATATTTTTTATGCACAGTACTTTTATTATCACATGTTGCATTATTTGTTTCCCATTTTCAGTCCACTTTATGCATACACAACGGACATTGGTGTCACTGTTTTTGAAAATGTGCACATTAGCTGGATTGCATATTTGACTGTTTTACAACTACATACTGCAATTTAGATTCCTGAGTGCACAGTGTGGGTTTTAGGTCTGCACCTGTTAGCCTTATACATTTCTCACTACATTCACAACTACATATGGCTGAAATTAAAAGGTTAACATGGCACAATGCTGGTAGACAAACAAGTAAAACACATTCAGATGGGAATATGTACTGTTGCTTTTTTCCAATTATTTGACATGCCCATTCTAAACTATGGAGATAAGCAGTGCTAAATCAGTTCACCTCAGTTAATGCATTCTGCAGGACATAGACATTTCTATTTATCAGGTACAAGTGAGAAGACACACACCAATGTTTGGGATCACCTTTATTAGTTTTGACATGGATATCTGTGTACGAAGTACTTTATTTCCTCCACTAGTACTTGAACTTTGGTGAGTCTTGTTTTGTACTTGCCTCCTTTGGACTGTGATATCTGTGTACGACTCAGAACTCCAAAATGACTATTCCTGCATGATATGCACAGGGGAATGCTTTTCATTTCTAACTGTTACAGTAGCCCTGACATGGCACTTTTTAGGCAGGTTCACTCAGACACATACATATTCTAATATTTACATATTGTACCTTGTTTGCTACTGATATCTGTATTATACAGCAGCTGGGAATACTCCATTGTAACACTGGCAGCCTGACACAGGCATTTATTCCTGACATTTACAGCACAATTATATATACAGGCAGTACTACCATTAATATAATTTTGATTTCTTACTGCTAATAGTAGAGGTATTCTGTACTCACCATACTGCTGACACAGCCTGGCCAGTCACTGTGCATGAGCCTGCACATTCTGGGACCTCTCCACAGCAGCTGTATGGGGAGACATCACACATTAATCACACCTGCACAGTCACAAGTTGAACTTTTTCCATACTTAGTTAGAGATACATAAGACTGCATACTTATAGACAGGTGGGACATCCTGAGTGCGGGCCTCTTGGATCCACTAGTCCAAGAGTGCACCCCTCCTCTACTTCAGGTCATTATGGTGATGACGTACCTGCTCACCAGTCTGGGGTATGCCAGTGGCACTGGTGAGATCACATGCAAGCTCGTCCCAGGCCTCCGCTTTGTACTTCAAGCCCTGGTACTGGCCCTGCAGCAGCCTGCCATCATTGTTTTTAACTAGGAGCCCAACCATGACCCTGGACTCCTGGATGCCCCAACATTGTGCTCAGAAGCGCACACCTTCTCTAATGCCAGCCATTTTGGTCCTGCTGTGTGCAATCCCAAATGGTTATGGCTGTATTCCCTCCTGTGCAGTTTTTGCTTTTTCTTGACTGGCCAGTTTTAATATGCTGCATTATGCTTAGCTCCATGCAAATCCGCATAGCAATGCTCACATCAGGTAAGTACTTCTGAATGCAGATATGCATTGCTTACACTAACAAAACATTGCTTAAATCTATTTTTCATTAAAGTTATAAAGTGTTTTTTACATTTATATTTTACATATTCTGACCCCTACTGTCCCCTACTGTCCTATACGTGAGTCATACAACTGACATCTATCATTCACATTCCTTAAAAGTTTATTTGAACAATTTGGCTAAGGGAAGATTCAAACTGAGCATGGTCTCTATGCTATACCATGGCAGGACCACTACACTACATCAGCTTGATGATATTTTCTATCATAGTAGCACTTGTCTATCATTTTTACTATTTCAGCCAGGCTAAGCATAGTGGCGCACTGTGCAAACAAGCTGTGCAGCCCTTAAACTTTGGATTTATTTTATGAAAAAAAATATTATTACTTTTTTTTATTTTTTATTCCTTTCCTCTTGCCCTACTGCTTCCATGCATGTAGGGCAAGAGTGCATAACTTTGGGGGTGTGCACTTGAAGGCTGCTGTTTTCTATAGGTGTTTGTGGTATTGTTATTTTCAGTGTCCACGGGCACTGAAATGTTAGCTATTTACATTTCAATGTCTGCGGACACTCGTTTACTATATAATATTAGAGCCAGGCTCTAATATTATATAGTTTGACAATCATCCATGTTAGAAAGTACCATACTTCACTTTCAGAGTGAAGGTGGCATGTTTCAGGCACTGGGACTGCTGACACATGCCCCCTGCGCTCGTTCCTGGTTCATGTCCATTTAGTTTAGATAGCAGCGCACCTTCATGCATATGCAAGATGTGCTGCTATCCTAGATGAACACAAACCACTCTGTGTAAGAATAGCCTTATTCTTACACAGAGCTTCGTGAATCCAGAGGATTGTGGGTAACAGTGGTTAACACAACATTAATATTCAGAGAGTGCAACACTAAATGCCATACAATACCAGAGTAAACACAACCAGTCCAGAATTTCAAAATTTATTACCAGGCAGTTACGGTTTTATTGAAATATGACCTAAATGGGGCTATTGCTGTCATATTGTCTGGTTTATTCAGTACAGCCTATACACAGTTTTAATACTGCCAGGTGACTACTAATGGACTGACAAGGCATATCATAGACAATCCTACACATAAATTTCAACTTATAGTCATTGATCAAATAAGTAGAAACAGTTGTACTTGGGAACTAAAATTTGAAGAATGTGAATTAATATGGCAGTTAAAAATGAATGCTCATATACCACCAGAACTCAATGAATACAGTTCAATTAAATGTATTCTTAAGTTAAAATCATTAGATAGGTAATATAAGGCTTTTTTAAGGCATGAGCTTATTTTTGATGATAAATATTAGTTTAAGCATCCACTACTTTTTATTTATAAAAATGTACCCCGGGATTCATGAAGCTTGCGCCAGGCGCAGGCATAGCGTAGGCAGTATAATGCCAAATATGGCCGTCGAGCAATTCAGGTACGATCCAACTCCACGTGCACTACCGGCGTACGCCAGAACTGCGCAGCCCCCGGCTTAGGTATGATAATCACCCCATGTGCAGTGTCACACCATGCAAATGAAGGCATATAGTGATTCATGAAGTGGTGCAGGCATAGCGTAAGCCCACGGAAATATAAATCAAAAAACACGGTTTACATTTTCCCCAAACAGAACATCGGAGCTATGGAAGAGGGCCAGACCCAGGTATCACAACGTTAACATATGCCAATGGCGAAATACACAGCCAATGGCATAAGAAAAGATGCACAACACGTAAATAACAACATTTAATGTCATGTCCACAGTAACGCACAACACAACCGCAGGGCATGTGTGCGGAAGCTGTAACATAAAGAAATAATATAAAAATGTCATAAAATCGTAACGTAATAGAAATCAGGTTTACAGCATAATACACAAGGGTAGGCATGGAACACCACAACCAAGGTGCAAGGGTTGGGCCTGCGATAGTGTTCGGCGCGGTAACTATGAATTAGTAGTCAATGCCATGCAAATGAGGCAGATAATACTGAATCGCAAATGCCCCACCGGATGAAGGTTGTACCATACGGCGCAGCGGTATAACACCAAGGAGTGGCTCAGAGGAGATACATGACATCAGCAGAGGGGTGTGCCACCGTAGCAGTAAGCACAATGGAGCAATGCAACTCTGGCCGGTCCGTTGCTAAGCAAAGCTGCAGGACAGGGGTGGGGAGGAAGGTATAGAATCGTTTAGCTGAGAGCACACATGGTGCTCAAAAGTGCATGTGTACGGGGATGAAAACGTGCCCGAAACCCAGTAATCGGACGCACGTGCCGCAAACAATAGCGCAAACAGGAAGGTCATGGGAAGAAAAGAAGGAAATGCGGAAGTAGGGTAATTGGAGTACTAATGAGAAATCAACACCAATCAACCCACGATGGCCAATCGACGGCAGCTGACAAGTCTGCTTGCAGAAACCTACAAAACAGGATAGGGGAGGCATTGGAATGCAAAGAAAGGAGGGGAGATATTGGATTGCAAAGATAGGAGACCTGACACAGCAGAGCAAAGCAAACCGACAGCAGACCGGCAGTAGCACACATAATGCAAGATACGCCAGGTCCAGGAAAGTACAAATGAAAGTAGGCTGCAGGATGCACACCAGAAAATGGTAGGTGCAACGTGCAGAAATGTAAAGGGAAGGTCAAGAGGTAATCCACGGCAGGCAAATGTAATTCAACACCAAAGGCACCACAATAGTAGTTCCGGCAGTAAAACACATAAGATACCCTGTAGCTATGATCGTACATACACACCCTATGACATCATCGGTGTTCACAGCACAATAGTATAAAGTGTGAAAGCACCCAACACACACCTGTGTATTCCCAAACACTGCACCATAGGTGTAAATACACAGGGAACTTTTAAAATGTACATGTTGGGAGCTGCCATAGCTGTGATTCATCAGCATGTGTTAGAGACTGACGGTGTTGTGGAGGATGATGCCGACAACCACCGCAGGCCTCGGAGGAGAAGGAGAGTGTTCAGACCAAGGGTAACCTACCAGGGGCTACATGACCTGGAGATAGTAGAGCATTACAGGGTGGACAGGGACATGTTACAGCAAATAGTGGAGCTGTGCCGGCCACGCCTGAGAACCAGAAACAACAGAGGGGAACCCATCCCAGTGGACACAAAGGTATGTGTAAGCCTGCGAATACTGGCCACAGGTACCTTTCAAAGGCCAACTGGAGATATAATGGGTATCTCACAGGCATCAGCATCCAGGGTACTACACCAGTTTCTGGATGCCGTGTTACCACATGCCAATGAGCAGATATACTTCCCCCAAACTCAGGAGGAGTTGGCCAGCAATATGTGCCACTTCCACCGTGTGGCACACTACCCGGAGGTACTGGGTGCGATAGACTGCACGCACATACAAATCAAGTCACCACCCGGTGAGCATGGTAGGCGCTACATAAACCACAAGGGATTCCACTCCATCAACTGCCAGGTCATGTGCAATGCCCAGGGCATTATCATGGATGTGTGTGCTGGCAGCCCTTGAAGCTACCATGACTCCCATATCTGTCATGCCTCACAGCTGTATCAGGTATTTGTCAGGGGGGGACATCCCACATGGCCATCTTGTGGGGAATGCTGGCTATGCACTGGAGCCGTGGATGATGACTCCCATCAGAAATGCACAAACACCCATGCAAGAACGCCATAATGAGGCACACGCACAAACCAGAATCATCATAGAGCATGTGTTCAGGATGCTGAAATCACAGTTCCGGTGCTTGGATACATCTGGTGGAGCCTTGCAGTACTCTCCAGGCATGTGTGCCCACATCGTCATAGTATGTGCCATGCTGCATAATATGATCCTGTGAAGCAGCTGCAGCAGGGACAAAATGGTGAAGGCCCTCATAGCCCACCTCAATTGCTTAGGCCATTACAGCCACAGAGGGATTCAGACCATGAACACACTGTGCCAGCCCCAGTAGGCAGACGGAGGCATGCCTAGTATGCCTACGCCTTGGCAAAGAGGGAACGTATAGCACATACTCTGACAGTGTAGGCCCCTACGGACTGACACCTCTCCACCTGCACACACAGTAAAATGGATGGCACACAAACATGACCACCTGTAAATTGTAATGCATAGGTGGCCCAATGTGTGACTCCTACATAGGCAGCCCTCAAACATTGTAAACACAACAGCCAGTGGAACACGGAATGCCAACACTTGAACAGTACATGAGCCTTACAGCATATGGTGGTGCTGTGTGCCTGTCACGTTCCCCACCAGATATACATATATATATATATATATATATATATATATATATATATATACACATATGCATATATATATATATAATACAGATAGAAAGGGCAATAGAGTGATATATGGTGATATAGATGGATTCAGCGATATCTGCAAATATAATAGATAGTCCAACGACATTCATAACACCTCAGAGGTACAAATAAATAGTATACCGCCAACCATTGAATGTGTAACATACCGACATGTGTAACCACGAGGCTGAAAGACTGATAGAACACAGTACCGGAACAGTACAGCCGTGAGTAATAGTATGATGATATAAAGGGACATTTAGTCACTGCTGCCGGTGTTGCGGTCCACGTAGGTACTGTGTTCAACTGTGTTTGTGAGTGCCGTATTCTGTGTAAGTGTGCATTGAGGGTGCCGTGTGCATCTCCGTGTGACTGTAATGTGTGTGTGTGTCCGCAACATGTGTTTGTTAGTGCCAAGTCAGAGGCAGATCAGTACGGTAGGTGTGGGTATAGCTAGCCATAGGCATACGGTTACTACCTGTCCCACAGTAGGAGGGACAGCCCCACCCTGGGCATGTGTGTCCTGACATAAAACAGTACAAAGGGCAAATGTCCGAGATGGTAGGACATAAATATGCCCCATATATAATGTAATAGTCATATTTAATAGTTATGCCTGTATGTAAGAAACGTAAATGTTACATGCAATATGATAAGTAGCCAAAGTCACACAACAATAGGTATGTATTGAGGATAAAAGTATGTGCTAACCTGTGTACTGACCATGGCTATGTGTTGGCCTGTAAACACTGCTGTGTGTCCCGCAAGTGTCCAACAATGACCATATGAAAAGGTGGCAACCCATGGCAAACAGGCTCTTTTACCAACACAGCCACAATGACTGCAAATGTCTGGGACAGAAATACAAGGGATAGCTGTCACTTACACATATCCCTTGATATATCGCTGCAATTACAGAGGTATACAAGTAGCAAGCTCACCTGCAGACGATATAGAAACCAATTAACAATGGCCCAACCTACAATCCCGTAACATAAGTCTACTAACTGTTAGCTCTCTAATTAGGGATGGAGCCCACACACATATATATGGATTATGTAGAAATGCAAGGCCCACAAACCTGTATATGCTACGTACACCCACCGACATCCCCCACACTAGAAACTAAAGCAATACAGACTGTAATAGCAGCACAAACATCCAGTCAGTCAATTACAACAGCAGAACCCTCAACATACCGTGTGAGAGACACAATTAAAGGCGTCATGCAAAACTGCAGGCATTGTATAATGGAACAAACAGCCATGTTACAGGTTTTGTGTGCAATACTCCGTTATCAGATGTTGGGATGACAGGTACACCCACATGTTGAACCAAATACTCTACCTGTCACACACAATCCACGGGGGACATGAATCCAAAGTATACTTGTCTCTATGCATAGCAGTTGCAATTACACATAACAAAACACAATACAGACCGTCTCCACAAAGGTAGGGCAAATAGGCAATGCCCAAGTGGTGAATTCAATTATAAACCACTGAAGAACGAACCAGTAACCCAGAAAGGCTCAATTTCCACGAACACTTTATTTGGAATCCACTCTTGAAGTGCGATAAAATTACATACACTTTTCATTGCCTAACATAACGCTAACTTCTTCAGAAGACAACAAACCTGTACTAATTATACAAGGTATTTATATAGTAGCCTTCCACTAAATCCTAAACATTCAATCACTTAGTTAATTAATTAAACAATTAATTAACCAAAATCAGACTCACGCAACTTAAAAACAGATACTAAACTTTAAATATAACAAGAATTTATATATATGAATCATACATTAATATCATAGCTGTCCATTCATTACAGCATGTTGACCTATTTTTATCGCACTTCAAGAGTGGATTCCAAATAAAGTGTTCGTGGAAATTGAGCCTTTCTGGGTTACTGGTTCATTTTTCAGTGGTTTGTTTTTGTCGGATTTGTGCTTAGTGAATTCAATTATACCCCACTGTTGCCGCATAATTGGCGAATGGAGTAGCTGCACAGCTGATATGCAAGTAATTAGTCACTCAGGAACACCAATTGGCAGGATGAATCCACATGTTACAGGTATCGACGTATATAAGGATGACTTGGCAGACATTCAAACCATATGCTCATACTGAATACCAGTTGAAACACTGTGAGAGAGATAGAAACGAAACGCCGTAACAATAACAAGGTATGTAGAACACCCGATATGTAAGGTTATGTATAGAATGATCTGTATTAATTAGTTTTACTGTATGTATAGCCTGGTTTGCATTAATTAAACGTGTCCACAATGCATAAAGTGGGGAAAGGTATTTATGTAGTGATGTCCTGCTGAGCATACTAACGCTTGTAGAAACTGTGCGTCCAGCAGTGGGACACAAGGTACACAGCACAGATACCACAAGGGATGCTACATGAGGGTGTTAAACAGAACAATTCCATACAACCCGCCATCAGTGGTAGGGTATGTCCAACAAGGACGTGCCATAGCAGGGGATAGTATATGTTGATATACTGTCACAGCATGCATGTGTATGGGCATATAACGTTAATGACATATCTAAGGTGGTCCTGCTGTGCAAGTATGCTTTGCATTATGGGATACTATGTGAAATATGTGTAATGTATAGTATTGTAGGTAGATATGACAGATATTCTACACAGCATAACAGGCATATCATGCATACCACAGGTATCATCTATTGGCATGTACAATAACAGGATACATATGGCTTGTAGGCATGAGACATTGTAATAGCATGATAGCTAATCTAAATGGAAGGGCTACCAAGTAACCATGCACAAAGGACATGTAATAGCTTCACAGGTGCATAGTGGGGTACTATGCAGTCTGGCAAGTCCATGTGTAAGCACAACTACAGTGTTCACACTAGTGGCACCTCTCTAGGGTAGTGTCCTGTGAACAGCAGAGCCATGTGTTACCTGCACCTCTGCACAGTACAGCCACTGCAGTGATCCCAGGCCTACATGTGTCTTCCAACCATCAAGGGAGGTATCACATGAACAGTGCTACTGAGTGTCCCTGCGTGATGTACATAGGACTTATGTTCCAAAGCATGTTGAGTATCCTGTTTGGGAATGTAACCCTCAAGCACATCCCACAAATTGTGGCGTGTGTGCACATTTCCATGAGCATGTTGCTCACAGTGGCTTTTGCTTATGTCGCGTATGAGGTGTATATACATTAATAATGTTGTGGACATGGGCCCTGTCTGATCAGCAGAGGTCACCCCTGAGTATGTAGTATGCAAATGTGTACAGATGTGGTGTCCATAGTGCAGCCGCATATTTAAACTGTCGGAGCTCAGTAAACGTCATGGCGTGTTAATGTTGTGGTAAGTAAAGCTGTAGCTGTTGTATAAGGTACACCCTAAATGGGGTGGTGTACCCTTGAATGTGTGTAGATGTCTTGAGTTCAGAGGTACAATGGGTGCCTATGTACCAGCTACACACTCAGTACAGATAGGTGTGGCCATGTAGAAGGATATCCACGCCACAGTGGCAATACGGTAACCACAGGAGTGGGTTCAACATATGTGTGTACTGCAAACATGTACAATGTGATATGTATGTAGGGGACTACCACCCATGTGATAGTCAGTGGGTGAATGGTGTAATGCAAAGGTGATGTGCATGCACCTTGTGTCATGCAGCTTGATGCCATGATAGTCATATCATGTATCTGTCACAGCGACACCCATATGGATGGAGTCAGTATCAGCTGGTGGAGCAATCATGGTGCTTTGTATGCAGGGGTTTGAAAGCTAGGCAGGGAAAGTCCCCTGTGCTAGCCTGTTCTACAGGGAAGCATATACTGAACATGAGGGGCCCTATGACTGAGGACTGTGGTATGCCAAATGTACCTGACATGTAGTAGGTACTATGGTATGCTGGCCTCACTGTGTGTGTCCTGTCCATGAGCCACATTGCATAACATCCTGAGACACAGGTATGATGTGCAGGTGGATGTGTATGTTGTCAATACCAGAATGGAGAATGGTGCTGAAAGGCAATGAGAGGACAATGTAGGATGTGTGGACTCCCGTACCATCAGCAACTGCCCTGGTAACTGTATGAAAGGAGTCCACCATGTGTAGGGGCCATGCTCTGGCCCTAACAAGCCCAACCCAGGTGGCAGCAAAGGACGGGAGCCCAACAATGTCTTTGTGAATGACGTCCTTGATGATGTGCCCCATAGCCATGCAGAACAGTCCAGTCAGGTGTGTAGGACTATAGTCCCACTCGTGCATTGTGGTGCCACCTGTGTGTAGTGTGATAAATGCTGCTGTGTGCCATTCAGGGGCTACAATGTCTGAAACAAGGTTATTACTGAATATGGTGGCCTAGTGGGGAGACATGCCATTCAGAGGTTAGTGGACATCACAGCCTTGGATGTTGGAAGGTGACATGTGGCCAGTGTCCCAGGACATATAGAGTGTAGGTCAGTACTGTGTAGGTGTGACCACAGGGACACCACAATGTTCATGTATGGATTGTGGCCCTGTAGTGAGTGAGAGGGTGTAATGTTAGCATTGAATCCATCCTCCAGCATGTTGCCAACATCACCTGGGTCTGTAATGTTCCTGACTGACTGTTGTATGTGACAGCAGATGTGGGTGTTGCCATCGACTACTGACATACCACCATAATGCCTGGTGGTACACCTCGGAATGTGTGGCAGCCATGTTTACGTAGCTAGTCTTGGAGTATGTGATGACGGACCCTGTGGCCCCACCACGGCTCACCAGTGAGCCACCCCACACATGGGAATGTACACCACTGTGCAACAGCCTACACCTGTTGTTGTACATCATATGTCCATGGAACATGACCACCAGAGTGGCGTCTGTTATCTGGTGTGTACCATCATGGCTCTGTGTGGAATAGCATGATCCATGCAGTTGTGTACATGCTAATGAAGTGCACTGGGGTATGTGTCAGCATTTGTATGTGCATTGTCCATCTGCACGGGTGTCATGACGTTAACAACCGCTGTCAGCAGACGTCTGTAGTAGGTGTTGCAGTACTCATGTACTGTGTATGCTGTGATGGGTGTGGTGCCGGGATGTGGCTAACAAGGTTGATTAGCATATGTTTGGAATCCACCAATGAGGGGATAACCCCAGGTGTGTAACACCAGTCACATGGTGGTAGTGTTCATGCCAAGGTTAATGTAGGTCTTGGAGGTGGTGTGTATGGGTTGATCCAGCAGAGTGGAGGTTATGACTCATGGATGTGTCGGTACATGAGTGGCTATCACAGTTAAGTGTGGGGTAGTGTCAGTCACACATTAGTAGTAGCTGTCTGAGGCCCACTGTCCAATATACCAACAAAGAAGGTATGTTAACCGTGGGGTATGATGTTGACTCTGTAGCTTCTTACAATGTGTATAGCAGTCCGGGACACAGTTAGTTGCATGTGGAGCACCTCTGATGCATTGTGCTAAGTAACATGCCAGGATGTGTGCAAAACATAGTGGGATATGGGAACCCCTCAGCTGTGGGTGTGCCGGTCCAGGTATGTGCCGGAAAGGTATGGTCTGTCTATAACCTGTCATTGCAGGTGTGCTCTGCAGAGCCTAGAGGCAGATCCCAGTCACTGCAGAGATGTTTGAGTGGTGCATTATAAGGTGTGCCTTGCCTGCGTGCATCACAGTGGAAGATGCAAGCATTGTGTCACATGACCCCATGTCGTGCCTGCCAGTTCCCGTCCTGCAGGTGACAGTTATTGGAAACTGTGCAAGACAGGCAGTATAGAAGCAACAAGAGCCTTACATGTGAGCTGTACTCCCAGGGCTGACAGGTGCAAGTTATCTGTGCCACAGCATTGTGTTTGACCAGGTCAGTCAAAGCGGACAGATACCAGATGCCTGTGTAATGACAATAGGTGCATAGGCAACTGTTGAAGTGACACAGTTGGTCGTTGTACACTGGTATCATGTCCAGATGAATGCAAAATGCTCCCCAGGGCTTGGCCCACACCCTCAGGGCTATAAGACTGGTGAGCTATTGCATGTCCCTGCACACGTAGTCTGTGAAGTGGCATCACAGGGCAGTCACACTAACATGGAGAATGACAGTCACATTGTACCTGGTGAGGTGTGGCATGGGTGCATAGGTTATGTTGCAGAAGCAGTTACCCAACAGCAAGATGTAAGCGACTATCGCCTTGTGTAGCCTGCTGTGTGGAACTGCAGTGTGACTCCCTACAGAGTCATCTATGACTGGTGTGTTGTGAATGTTATAACTCCCTATTGGCTGTATGTGATGGGCACACGAGTCTGTGGGCTATAAGCTGGTGATGTTGTCTTCCATGATGGGGGCTAACTCTGGTGCCTACACTGACTATGGAGATGTACTGCACAAGTTGTCCTCATAGGTGTGGCCAGTGGTGTAGATCATGTGAGACTATGTGATGGGTGGGGTGTGTTGTGAATGTTACACATCCCCAAATGACTGCCAGGTGCAGTCAGGGTTGGTGACAGCATTACCCCCAGCCATAGCTGTCCACCTCCTGTCCCCAAAATGAGGAACATTAGCCCTCATACTGTGTGACAAATGGGCAAAACATGGAACACTTACAACTGTCTTACTAACAGCTTCAACTAGGAAGGGCATATGATGGCTAAAATAGGCTGGTTTTACGTATAAAAAAGATATTCTAATGAATTAATATGATTCCCATCTATTTAGCCATGGCTAGCAGGTAAACAATTTCCAACAATGAATGTGTGACAGACCCTTTCAATGTGGAACCTTGAGGAACATGCACCTTTTAGAACCCCAAATGAGGTATGTTCCTCGTAATGAGGTACACTTGAGAACTATGCCCCCAGCACGGCTGCAGAAGTGCATCCCCCACAGGCTGTAGTGTCGTATGTTGGGAGGTGAGCATTGAATGTGTACATGAGACAATTGCTCTATTGCCACATGTACGACATATCCCTCATATAGACAGGCAGTAGCACTGGTATGTGACAGTTGGACATGCCTGTATATACAACCATGTCCCACAGGATATGTGCGTTATGTGTGTACAACAGCTGTTGTATCATAAGCAAGCTGGGAAGTGTAGGACAGCCAGTGTACCTGTGGGAAATGGTGTGGAATGGGTGCTATAGTAATCAGTAGCTCATGACATGCTCACAAGTTCTGAACAAGTGCCTAGCATGACCATACAATACAGATAGGGTGTTGGATAATATCAACCCACAAGTGGTGATGACAGTCATTTCAGGTGGAACCGCACTATAACCCTGCAGAGTATGGTGTGCATGTCCATGAACCATTATCACTGTAGATGTTAGCAGTACAGATGTACAAGACAGCACGGATATTTGATTACAAATACCTTTGTATGTCACAGGAGTGTTCCACCAGTGGCCTGTTGACAGACTCACAACTACAAAAGGTGCAAGAGTGACATGTGCACATCACACCAGTGCCAGCTACAGTAGAACAGGGTTAATGTGTTGTACCCCACCCTCATTGTAGCCCATACCACACAGACAAGTGTTAGGCATCTGTGTATGTAAGGCTGTGAATGGCCATGACCTATCAGTATAGCTGTGTCAGTGTTGTGAACAACATACAGAATGGGCTGTGTGGGTGAGGTGTGTGACATATGTGCACAGTCTGATGGATGATACCAGCATTGTCACTGCTAGGTGAACATCCCTGTACCCATAAACTACTACCTAGGCTGTAGTCAACATTATGGACACTGTGTAAGGGATGGTGCTGTGCAGTGCACCCCCCAACTGGTGACATCTCCAGGCCCTTTAGGTAGTCATATGAGGTACCCATGTCATGTCAGGGTGCCATCCATGAGCACGGAGATCACTGGACAGGCATATACAGCACTGTGGTGACTCCTCCACTATGCAGCATGCTGTCTACCTTGCAGAAAGACATTTGCTACACCATGATGATGGACATGCTACATGTCCATATCCTGATCTATAAGACATATGTCATGGACAGCCACCATCCTAATACTAGGATTGCCACAGGCTGGACAGATCCCTGTGCCATATATGTGACATACTCCCGCCATACCATGCAACCCTGTCCATCAAAGCTGCACATGTCATCCCAGTCATACATGGTGTGATGGCCGCAAGGTAGATGTACTATCAACTGACGGGATCAGTAATGTGGCACTGATGCACCTTGCAGTGGCATAATGACTGTCTGTTACAGCTTGGAAACCATGCCCGCACATGCTATGGTTGATAACCATCCCTGCGAATGTCGTCTGACTAGCCATTGTCCCATGTCTATCATATGTGCAATACAGGCGATCCGTGGCAGGATGTTGAACAGTTGTACAGTTCTGTGTAGATGTATATGGCAAAACACATGCATGTACAGGTTTCCATGCGTATGTGTGCATTGTCCTGCTCAAGTCCATTACGGCTGTGTCTGTGTTGATATGTGACATATACACAGCATCCAGGTCAACAGCAGTACCGTGGACACATCCAGGCATGTGCAGATAGGTAAGAACACAAGTGTAGGCAAATAGACATGCCCACAGCAACACAGCATTTACATGGAGTATGAACACTGTAATGAGGTGACACACATATATGGTGATGATATCCAATGCATAATGGGTGTGACATGTGTGTGACACAAACATGTCAGTCATGTCAGTGTCATGATGCTTTGCAAAGATAACTGTGCAGATCTAGTAGATGTCATAGAAATGTATGTACAGCAGTATCTCTATACATCTCTGAAACTGTGACCTGTCACCATCATTATGTCTTACAGATAATGCCCCGTACACACCTCCCAGCATACAGTCGCCAGGAGGATGATGTCCTCATCCCACAGCTCCATGACAGCTATGACTTGTTGTTCAGCCATGTGCCACAGCATGCCCATAAGCGGGATGACCTGTGGCAGGATCTACGCAGGAGGGTGAACGATGTGGGTGGCCATAACCGCACCTACCAGCAGGTGCGCAGACACTGCACAGACTTGATACGACATGCAAAACAGCGTGCCACTGCAATCACCAGGGAACAAGGTGGAACAGGTGGTGGGCCACCAACCCAGCCCCCACTCACACACACTGAGGAGCTACTGGCCAATCTGGGGACACCCAGGGAACAGCATCCAGAAACACTAGCTGCCATCGTGGAGGTGGGTGTCTCCCAACCAATGAGCCTGGAGTTGCCTGGTAAGTCAGTACTGCACGTATGGCTATTATATCCCATGTAGTTGCATGTGTCACTGTACATTATGTAAAGTAACAACATATGCAAGGTATGTGGACACACATGCTGCATACTACAGTATGCTACGTTGTGTATGCACACATGTGCATATTATATGCTATTACACAGGTGAATGTGTTCACATGCACAGTGCAACCTGTGGCTGTCATACAGTCATGGATAATGTTCATACTGGTGTGTCACCCCTATACAGGTACCTCTGGCATGCCGCACAGACATGAGTCCGTTGCAGGTGAGACTGTCATCAGTATCAGGCATGTTACAGTGTAGATCTATTTGCCATGTGGACAGTTAACACTTGCACACCTGATGTTTGTTCCAGTCACGATATGCAGGTCGCATCACCCATCATTCACACAGCCACCCATGTGCAATATATACAAACGTAATGATACACCGACTTGAAACCACAGTACTTGTCATTGTGACATGTGTGGTCAGCTGTGCATACAACGGTGGAGGTGTTCTACAATGGAGGCATATGTAGTATGCATTGGAACAACATGTGTGGTATGCACACAGTACCACACAGTGAGCTGTGATATGGGCAGCCCACAGGTGTCACCATTGTATCATATGCCCCTGCATTGGGTGCACACATTGTGATGTGCCACCTGACATGTCCCAGACATGTAGTGTTCTGTCTGCAATATTGTCACACTATCACATGACCTATACCCCACATACCAAACATACAATCTGTTGTCTGCATAGCCCTGTGGATTGTGACATATCTGACATCTATGGGTGTATGTCATATGGGACAACACAGACATGTGAGATAGATGGCCATCACACACAATTGGCCAACTCATGTGCACACATGGCCATGGGGGATGGCCAGAGACATGTAGCCACACAGTACATGGGATGTGTATACACCCTGTTGCTCATTGTCCACACATGGTCCAATTATAGCCTTAGTTGACAAATTATACAGTTGATGTGGTACACTGGACAACCTAAAAGCCTGTGCACAGCTACTGGAGGTGTCACTGAAGTCTACCATATATGATCTGTTGAACATCACGACTGTGTTGCAGTTATGGCTATGCAATGTGTACATATTATGCATTCTACAGCAAAATAGATGCCTCATGATGCCATGCAATGACACAGTGTCTGTACTTCACACTGTATAGCAATATAGAGGACTCACACTTCCCTCCCACGCTCATGCACATTTGCTAAACATGCATTCTATCTGTAGGGCATACACACAACACTGCAATGTGAAGCCCATTATGATGCTGTACATGTGTCAGGACACCATTGTGTCAGACATATATGCATGTTAATGCACATGTCAGCAGATTACATGTCAAGGTCACGTCAGCCATGTGTACTGTTATCCTGTTCTGGGCCACATGGTGTATCATGGAGATGCATGCATACTACCATGATTGTGTGAACTGCATGGCTACTGATATGACACCTGCTTGCTGTAGTGTGCAACCCAGGGAGGTATGCTTACTAACACTATTAATGTCTGAGCTGCATGCCCTCTGCTGTATCGCAGGCATGCTGCATGCCATTTAACAAATCACATGCATGGTGTGTCTGTGTGTGTCTGTGTTTGTGTGTGTGTGTCTATGTTTGTGTGTGTGTGTCTGTGTGTGTGTGTGTGTGTCTGTGTTTGTGTGTGTGTGTGTGTGTGTGTCTGTGTGTGTGTGTGTGTGTGTGTGTGTGTGTGTGTGTGTGTGTGTGTGTGTGTGTGTGTGTGTCTGTGTTTGTGTGTGTGTGTCTGTGTTTGTGTGTGTGTGTGTCTGTGTGTGTGTGTGTGTCTGTGTGTGCATGTGCATGTGTGTGTGTGTGTGTGTGTGTGTGTGTGTGTGTGTGTGTGTGTGTGTGTGTGTGTGTGTGTGTGTGTCTGTGTCTATTGTACTTTACAGTATTTCTTTGCATTCACAGGTGATGTAGGTGCGTTACCCTCCTGCAGTCCATTTGATGTTAGTGTCCCCACAGATACTAGCAGTGATGAACATATGCATGAGGTACAGGCAGGGTTGTCAGAGGCTGAATCTGTGCCAGTGGTTACCATCCCAGCTATGTCCCCCTCTTCCCCACACACAGTTCTGCTGCCAACACATACCGCATCAACAGTGGCCATAGAGGAAGGACAGTCAGTGTCTGTTAGCGTGGAACAGGAACATGTGGTGGCTACAGAAGGTGTGTCTACACACCATGGTGTCAGTGTAATGACTGCAGATGTGCCACACAGGCATGTGGCCAGTGCTGCTCGTAGGAGGACCTCTGGCAGACATGCACCTGCAGGACAGAGCGCAGCAGCTGGTATCACCAGACGCATGTTCCAGACTGTAATGGTGGCACAGGCACATGCTGAACGGCAGAGCAGAGAAGGGCAGAGGCTGCAGGGGGCTGCTATCCATACCCTAAATGACAACATCCAGGCATTGGCAAATGCTCAACAGCAGATTGCTGATGTTCTGGATAGGCGATTAGGTGAAATGGTCGAAATCCTTGACCGAGGCATGGCAATCCGCGAGCGGGAGCTCCCTGTGCTGGAACATCTGGTAGGAGTGAGGCATAGGCCACATGGACGTAGGCCAGCAACCCCAGGCAGGCACAGGTCACGTCGCCATGGATGGACACAGTGAGCTGTACAACCTGCTCTGTACAATCTGGGACTGTCAATTATACAATTGTGTAGGCCTCACAAATGGCAGAACTGTGTACACACATACACACACACAGCAAACACAACTGTAGGATTCCACAACATCCACATGCATTCTGAACAGACATGTCCAATCAACTCACCGGCCCTTACACACACACATGATGTTATCCATTGGTGCAGCCTATGCCCCTGGCAAACATATCACCCTGTGCATATGATGAAGCCTGTGCCGCATCCCTGTCATCCACACCATCGGTGCAGGTTTATGCACAAATATTCTGATGCACAGGGTGAACAGAATAGTGAGAGGTGTATGTAATATTACCTGTTTATGCATAGTGAGGGATGTGTATGTTGCAGTGGTTGTGTGTGAATACTGAGAGATGTGTATGTGACATAGGTTGTGTACTGTCGACATGCACCAGTCATACCATGTAGTGCAGGTGCAACATGCATTGTGATGTGTTCACGGTATGTGTCTCGGTTACATCTGTAGCACCATGTTGGTTGTGATACCCTGGTTCTCTCCTACGGTGTACTTACATGTGCCTACAGGTAGCAGTGTTTGCAGTCCCCCACGTGTAACTGTGGATTACTCACAGGCACGTCTGGCAATATCAGCATGCTACATGTACCCTCAACCTGACTGTTGGAAACACCAACATGACACAGATGTCCGCACATATACTGCACCTGACGCATGTGGTCAGTGCCACAGGCTACACTGGACAGAGACGTGACATACATAGCAGGACACATTACAGGTATGGTGACATGGTGCAGGGGTTGTACACAGCGGTCTGGCCAATGATGATGTGAGGTGTCACTTGGTAGCTGGAGGCCACACTCTGCAGCAGTAGGACCCTTTAACAGTACGGGAACATGGCCACATTCACTGGGTGTACACCACTATAACGCACACCCCATAGTGTGCAGGTGGGGACCCTTGCCTATGTGGTCATCACCCTCACAGTACTATGCACCCACATGATGTGTCACAGAGAAGGAACATGCACAGGTAGCCAGTATGGCTGGGACCTATGGCATCAACAGGGTAGTGCACTGCATCACCATTACGGGTTAGTCACCACATGGGGTTAGTGATCATTTCTCACCATATATTAGCATACACCCTCACACCAAGCACCAGACATACATACAGACACACACACACACTGTGGTGACCACACATGTGTATACGGACAGCCGACGTGTGTGATGCACCACACTGGCCGACGTCATGCTTCCCACACTGACATATGTACAGATCTCTACAACGGTGTACAGGGATGTGTAACAACTGGGACATATTCCCCATGATATGTGGCATCTCTGGTCACACATTCGGACACACATGGCAGTGCTGGGAATGATACACCTGCCATATGATGACACATTTGATAGACATGCAGTGGTATTGATTGCATTATGTGTACCAACGCTATATCTGGCAAATGTGCTGCTATATGCACACAGGAGGTTGTAGGTATTACAGGTGCCATGTGACATATACTATGCATTATGTCAGCACCGTCACGTAACAGTGACATAGTGTACTGTTTGCACATGGCATGATAGGATGGTGTGTGACACAACTGTGAGCCACCCCCTGCACACATACATCTACACAGGTGGTTCACCACATTATGTACACACATCCCTCCATACATGCTGTTTGTATGTCACCATATACAGGTGTCAATGATGGGTCTGCATTGCGACTGCATGTCGTAGGTAGGTGCAACTATGTTATGGACATCGGCCACTGCACATGCATGGTTGCTGCATGCACAGTACAGATGTCACATGTGTCACCTGTTGCCATGTTTGTATGCATTGCTATTGTTGGACATGTGTGTTGACATATATAACACATGGACTGTGGTATGATATCACGGGTGTCACAGGCGACCAGCACAAGGGTATGTGTCCCGGTCAACATTGCTACCCCCTGTAGTGTGAGCATTCAACAGACATGGGCCCACCTTCCATTCACTTGTGTAGCATTAATTAGGCCACTGTTATGCACGAGGTACATCAAAGGCTATGTATGTATGTGTTGTGTGTGCAGTCCATGCACACATCCACACAATCACATGTATGACATATCCAGACATGTGTTCATTGGTGTACAGCAACAGTCAGGTGTCACAGCTGTGTAAGGGCCGTGGTATGTCTTGAGCTGACCTGTTCATGTATACTGGTATCATTGCAATGCATAACACCTGTTGGATCCCTGTTGGTACATGTGTACTCTGCACAGCTGGTGTACACCTCTGTACAGCCCAGTGGTCATGTGTCACATGGTGTTGTGGTACTGTAAGGCTGTGTAGTGCTGCACCGACGACATGGTGCTGACTTGACAACTTCAGTGTACACTGCAGTGTGTACGTGTGTGACCTGCACCTGTGACAGCTGTGATGGCAGCTGGGTGTGTACAGGTCACTGCATGTGTGACCGCCCTGTGTGTGAGGACAGTTATACCTTACTGTGCCCTTCTGTACTGTGCCCTTCTGTGTGTACACTCCATCTGCATGCACGACAGGCCTTTGCAACAGCTAAGTGTGTGAGCATGCCCAGTATGCTGTTGTGTAGATGGACACACAGTACAGTCCATGTACACAGTTGCGTAGATGGACACACGGTACATTCCACACTGCGCCCTTCCATGATTAGACTCCGTGTGCATGCAGGATGGCCCTTTGCAACTGCTAAGTTTGTGAGCATGCCCAGTACGCTGTTGTGAAGATGGACACACAGTACATTCCACACTGCGCCCTTCCGTGATTAGACTCCGTGTGCATGCAAGATGGCCCTTTGCAAATGCTAAGTGTGTGAGCATGCCCAGTACGCCGTTGTGTAGATGGACACACAGTACATTCCACACTGCGCCCTTCCATGATTAGACTCCGTGTGCATGCAAGATGGCCCTTTGCAACTGCTAAGTGTGTGAGCATGCCCAGAACGCCGTTGTGTAGATGGTCACACAGTACATTCCAAACTGCACCCTTCCGTGATTAGAATCCGTGTGCATGCAAGACGGCCCTTTGCAACTGCTAAGTGTGTGAGCATACCCAGTACGCCGCTATGTAGATGGACACACAGTACATTCCAAACAGATGTATGATACTAAGCATGTGGGCATGGCCATTGACATCCTGTATAGCCATGGTGGTCATCCAGGCAACAGATGTCCATTTTCAATGTCACGATGGATGCCTACATTGAACACACTGGTTGCTGTCTCGAAGGGTGTACTGTCTGTGGCGCATCCCGTATCTATTTAGTGTTGTAGTGCTCCATAGATATTTAGTTGCCCCGATGACAGCACTGCCATGTGTTTGTCTATGTCTACCTTGGGACAGTAATATGCTTTCAGACTGCTCACTCTCTAAACATTCCCTATCATCATCTTTGCCTTTGCGGATGATGTCACCCACCTACAAGTATGCCTCTGGGAGTGCTGTGTTCTGTAATCTCAGTAGCGCGTTCTGCAAATGCGTAATGCTGTAGTGTGATAAGGTAGTTAGTTGTATGTTCAACTCCTGGCCCTGCCAAGTGTGTGTGTGTGTGTGTGTGTGTGTTTCCAGCTGCCTGGGGACACAGTAATGCTTTTAGATGCCTCACAACACATACATTCCCTATCGGCGTCTTTGCCTTTGCGGATGATGTCACCCACCTAGAAGTATGCCTCTGGGAGTGCTGTGTTCAGTAATCTCGGTAGTGCGTTCTGTAAATGCGTAATGCTGTAGTGTGATAAGATAGTTAGGTGTATGTTCAACTCCCAGCCCTGCCAAGTGTGTGTGTGTGTGTGTGTGTTTCCAGCTGCCTGGGGACACAGTAATGCTTTTAGATGCCTCACAACACATACATTCCCTATCGGCGTCTTTGCCTTTGCAGATGATGTCACCCACCTAGAAGTATGTCTCTGGGAATGCTGTGTTCAGTAATCTCGGTAGCATGTTCTGTAAATGTGTCATGCTGTAGTGTGATAGGGTAGTTAGGTATAAGCTCGATTCTCAGGCCTGCCAAGAGTGTGTGTGTGTGTGTGTGTGTGTGTGTGTGTGTGTGTGTGTGTGTGTGCATGCTCCCATCCACCTGGGGACTCAAGATTATGCTTTTAGATGCTTCACACTACAGATATATCCTGCTGATGTCTTTCCCTTTGCGGATGTTGACACGCACCTAGAAGAATGTCTGTGTGTCTGCTGTGTTTAGTAATCTCGGTAGCGCGTTCTGTAAATGCGTCATGCTGTTGTGTGATAGGGTAGTTAGGTGTAAGTTTGATTCCCAGGCCTGCCAAGTGTGTGTGTGTGTGCATGCTCCCATCCGCCTGGGGACTCAGGTTATGCTTTTAGATGCTTCGCACCACAGATATATCCTGCTGACGTCTTTGCCTTTGTGGATGTTGACACGCAGCTAGAAGAATGCCTGTGGGTCTGCTGTGTTTAGTAATCTCGGTAGCGCGTTCTGTAAATGCGTCATGCTGTAGTGTGATAGAGTAGTTAGGTGTAAGTTCGATTCCCAGCCCTGCCAAGTGTGTGTGTGTGTGTGTGTGTGTGTGTGTGTGCATGCTCCCGTCTGCCTGGGGACTCAGGTTATGCTTTTAAATGCTTCGCACCACAGATATATCCTGCTGATGTCTTTGCCTTTGCGGATGTTGACACGCACCTAGTAGAATGCCTGTGGGTCTGCTGTGTTTAGTAATCTCGGTAGCGCGTTCTGTAAATGCGTCATGCTGTAGTGTGATAGGGTAGTTATGTGTAAGTTCGATTCCCAGCCCTGCCAAGTGTGTGTGTGTGTGTGTTTCCAGCTACATGATGACAGTACATTGCTTTTACAGTATTCACTCACCATAACATCTGTGCGGCGTCTTTGCCTTTGATGCCACTGTCTACAGGTTAGACGTATGCCTGTGTGATTTCCGTGATCTACTACTCACGGTTGCACGTTCTGTCACTGCGTAATGCTGTTGTGTGGTACAGTGGTTAAGTTCATGTTCTGCTCACAATGCTGCCACGTGTGTGTGTGTGTCTGTGTGTGTATGTCTGTATCTCTCTCTCTCTCTCTCTCTCTATATATATATATATATATATATATATATATATATATATATATATATGTTTTCTGCCCATAACTCTGCTCTTGCATGGACAGCTGACTGTTTCATGTATCGCATATTTGCATAGCTTTCACATATCAATGGGGTATGTTGCAAATCCCAACATTGTCCATGCAACGTCCGTGTTACAGGCGGTGTTACACACCCTACAGGTGTTTGCTGTATATCTTGGCAGACATCTATCCTTGCTGTACTCTCACTGTACTCGTACACGCCGGAGGCTTCATGTATCATGGCCTAGTTTTGCTGTGTGTGTATGTCTATTTGTGCTGTGTGCATGACTGTGGGTATGTCCCACTATCATCATTTGTAAAGGTGACAGCCCTATAGGTACTTCATGTAGACTTCTGTGTCATTTGACATGTCAGCACATACCTGCGGACAGTACTGAAAGTCCTACTGCAGCGCTTCTCATACCTTCTGCGTTACCTTGCAGTCGATAATGCTGTTTCCTCACACATGTATCTGTTTCTGATCATACCACTCCACCTCCTAGAGCAAACATCTGGACAAAGCCTTAACTGATAGTGGGACACATAGGGGCAGTATTGACATGTTGCTCTTACAAATGTAGATAGTTGACACAATAATAGGTTTTGCATTAGTATGACTTTTCTGACGGATTTGGTGTCTTAAACTCACATGTTTGTCATTATTTCATGACTTCAGTTATCAGGAATGTGCCAGAATGGTACTGATGTTACGTGGAACACACCAAACATATGAGGCAGAACTCTGCACATTCTGCGTAAATCTGTACAGTTGCGGAGTATGTGTCTGATACAAGATATCAACTTTCTGACACCAATACACACACTGTATGGCGGCATCACAGGCCACATGCCATTACATTTATATTGCAGGACACACCCACCCATAGAGTTGTATTCCTCACACAGGCCAATAGCTGCTTATCCACACTAATTAGTCTATCATGTACCGTATGTGTGCGCCGGTATTTGCGCTTTCCGTCAGTGGCAGAGCTCACGTACGAGTATGGGGGACTGGACATTGTAACGGGGACACTGCATGACACCCTGAGGGACACATTTCTTTTGAGTCTATTAACCTTCCACATTGACTTTCACAGGGCATACGTTGTCATTCACATTTGTCGGAGTACATGTTTTGTCATTTGTCCTGATGTCTTTCTTCTCACCTATCCACCTAGTATCACTAGTTCTGTACATGTATTTTGGACAGGTTACCTTCATACCCCTAACCTGTACATGTTATGGGTAAACGCCCTGACGTTTGACCTTTGCCCTTGTTACATTTGTCATAGTAATGTGCCTTTCTGGTAAATTGCTGGCAAGGCATTACGAACTGTGCAGTTAGATAATAGTGACTGACATTTCTATTACATGATTAGTAACACTCATAACATTCATATTCCTGGCTATGCCAGTATTCTATCAACGTTCTGACTTTGTCTGGGGTATATCTAATATAGTCCCTATTTGTATTTCATGTACTATGCCTTAGTGCAGCTGTCTTATTCTGACAGTTTGCCAGTTATGGTTACCATCTTGGTCGTACGCATGTCCATCCATGATAATCGCCTACATGACACTGATATAGGGCCCTACATATTCCCACAATGGTTTACACAATATCCAGTGGATGGTTTGCCCCATTATTGAGAATATAGGTGTGTGCTATACCCACATCACTCCCATGGGGCGGGTCTACTAAATCTCTGCCAAACAACACCTAGGCCCATTTCTGCATACCCATGATTCTCATACCTGACACCTCTCCACAGTACCCATTACACATGTTTAATGTGAGCGGTACTGAAGTTTGGAGACACTTATATGCACTCCCCACTCTCCGGATATCAGTTCGTACATCATACATTCTATCGACACGTGTCATTACCTTTGCACCTGCTACTGTTGCATGTACAGCTATATCGTATTTGCTGAGGTCACTTATTTTGCGTCAATGACGGTTGACACTACGTATGGATCAATTTTTGGGGTCCTGCAATGGACACCTATATGCATGTTTAAAGTGTAGAACTTGCTGAACTGTCACTTTCTGGCCAATGGTTTGAAAGGCAGCGGTTTATTCACCTTTCCTGCATGTCTGTTTGTCTACCCATATTAGCTATGCCGTGGCCTATTTATGTACATATGTCATATCTACGGGACATATGTTTGTTGTGTATACATATATACATGTACAGTCCTCATTTCATAATTTGCTTTGGTTTATGTCTGTGGATTATGTGTATACACATATATCTATATCCATACTATACCTTTCCACTGTACAGATTGTCGCAGAGTGTACAGCTGGTTGCCTCTTTATCTTCGGTGTATTTTTCATAAACTTGTGTGTATCTGGCAATGTAGTGGCATTTCATTTAAGACTTACATTGGGAAATACTGGCAAGCAGTTCAGGTTATGACTGCATACCCTTCAGAGAATCCATGCTACTGACACACCCGTTATTCTATCCACTTTCTATGTTTGTTCTGGCACATATCTGGGGTTTGTCCCTATTTGTACCAGTAGTTTGCATGCTTTTGTCCGGTTTCATACTTTACGGGGTTAACAGGTTTGAGCCATGTATATCTAACATGGGGGAAACAGCATTCATTTACTATGCTGTGAGCGGATCACACACGCACAGGCGCACTTGCATTTCTCGCATTGTATTACTCTACTAGTTACTAATCATCTCTAATATATTGAACTGTAACCAATTGTATCTGCTATTGTAAAACTTTTTTCTCATTGTATATTATGTAAATTGTCAACTTGTCTCTGTAACTATCTGTCATTCTTAACCCTTTCAGAGCTTTTCTCCCCGGGACTCCGCTGAAAATGGACAAATATCTAGTCGGACTATCCCGGTCAACAAATGTAAAATAAAATAAATAAATAAATAATTAAATTTCCTTATTGTGGGTTATGTGTAGGCAGACATGCATATCCTTATTGTGGGTTACATATGTTTACTAAGTCTTTGTGCTTACGTGGGCTTTATTACTTGTGACAGTACCAGTAAAATATCTGTAATCCGGTTAACGGACATATGCGAAACACACGTTCACCTTCACATATTTAAATGTCTGTACAGCACAGACGCATTCATTACACTTTAACATTATATGTGCTGTAGTCGTAGTTGAACCGGGACTGCATTCACGTTGGCCGGATGTTGTAACCACTATACTTTTGGTGTTCTGACTCATTTATATGCATACCCATAGTACATAGCTACATTAACATATGCCTCACCGCTTCACTTACAACACAGGCGTCCATTCTCCTGCTGGGAAAAATGCGTTACTACATATTACACATTCCCTATTCCCTACTGCTCTGGACCCAAGCTGCATATTTAATCACTGCAGGGATATTCAGAACCCCAAGGCTTATAGTCCTGACACATACAAGTCTTTAATTGTCAGGGTGTTCATGTGGTGATCTGGGTTTAGGCTTGTCCGCCTGGTGAACGGAACTGCCCTGACTGTGTTCAAATGTCAGACAAAGCACATGGACAGAGTTTGTCCATTTTAAACATTTTATTGTGTTTACAGACACAGGTGTTTGGGCACCTGTCAGCAGCTTATAATGTTGGCAATACATAATATGGGTGGGGGTGGTTACAATACATAATCCACGGTGAGTGGTGTTCCCATTCACATTTGACTATTTCCTGTATTCATTCATATGAGGATTATTATTTTGGACATGAATTAACTATGAATTAACTACAGGTATGCAGTAGTACAGTAAACATATGTGAAGGTTTGTTACAGTATAAATGTACGGACCTCTGTAATACTGTGGACTACCCCACATCCTTCACAACATTTCATGCTAATGTACATACTATTATTCTGTGAACTTTTGAAGTTTGTGAGAGCAGTATTTACATCTGTCCCTATTTGTCCACCCATGATTTTAGGCTTTGTCCAGATTTTGTTGCTGTAATAGGTTGAGAGGTGGTGTCGGTATGTGATTGAGTTGAATATATACTGCCGATAATTCAGTGGGGTGTAGGGTTACCACCTGTTCCTCTTTGCGAGGGGAAGTCCCACTTTGGACAGTTGTGTCCTGCGATGAAACCTAAGACATGGCAAATGTCCTGTGATTTTAAGACAAAAGTATATTTCTTATTTTCTTTAATAGTTGCATGATACAGGTATTTTGTATCTGAAACAGATAACTATTATTTGGGATAGCATAAGCAATTCAAATGCTATGAAATAAGCTTTTATCTTGGCAAGCAAGTGTAATTCTGTCCTTTGCACTGGCCGGGGGTATGTTTTATCCTGCAAATTCTCACATTTCTACAAAAGATGTCCCACCTTGGGCATCTGAACAGGTGGCAACCCTAGTGGGGAGACCTGAATGGTGGACAGGTGTTCCATCCTGCGTAGTATGTTTTGCTTGTCTGTCTAGAAACTGAACAGTACAGTGACTACACATACATGTTTTGTCCAGATGTCTACAGTACTAGACACCGTGGCGTGTAAACAACTGATGTTTCAACAGGTTACTTATCTCACGCGGGATGTACACACATTTTGCCAAAACATGAACGCGCGGGCATTTGGATTTATGTAACTGTGATGGGATGTTTACAAATGTGGGATACATATTTGCAATCCTGACACTGCCTAGGACGATACTTCCTACTACATATGGGGAATACTCGCTATGTGTAGGTGTACGGCTGCGCAAGGCTGGTAACTGGATTTGGTGGACATTCAGACATGGGTGCGGGTTATGTGCTATACAGGGGATGTTGCGTATTGCATTTGCATGCATGGGTTCTGCATTTGGATGTCCCGGTTCTGCATATAGCATCCTATGTGTATGTGCCGGTTACGTTCCTGTTCATGTGTATAGCACATTTTAATATTCATATGTTTGTGTGAGTTTGGTATACAATATGGACTGTCAGGTTTCTTTACGGTTGTTATATGGCCACAACTGCCCAGCTGTGTACTATCACTACCACTGTGGGACAGCTGGTGACCCTGCCCATGGGGCTAGACATGTGTATTGGCGGCGCACTGACATGATGCGCTTCACTTCCACTGGGTATAACTACTTACAGTGCAGTACATTACGGACACACGATTTTAAATATCATTTGTTCCATGGATGGAAACTCATATTGTGTTGCGTGCATTTCTGTTTGGTTCTCAATTTTGTGTGGCCGGGAACTGTCTTGCATGCTTTGCATATATTTCATTATCCACGGACACTGATAGGTGTGATTACTATTGCAGGCAGACTATAATATTCAGCAGTCTAGGTTGCTCTTCGACAGCCAACATTGACACGCCTCCAGGCGCAGCTTAATAACGCCCCATGCACTCGCGCACGTGTCCTATGCACATGGATGTGGTGGCAGTGCACCTTCATTAATATGCATATGGCGCTACTACACCATATATATGCTGCACGGCCGGCGCAGGCCTTACACCGGCCTTGCGCCGAGCTTCATGAATCCGGGGGGTAGAGTATTTTAGTTTATTTGTCTATCATCATAGCTTAGAAGGAAGAAGAAGCTGGCTCTATATACATTGTTTTTGCCTTTTTTATAGATAATATTGTATATAGGATATATATATATATATATATATATATATATATATATATATATATATATATATATATATATATATATTTGTGTGCTTAATGATTGTATTTTAAATGTGGTCCCTTGGTATGACATATGAATGTATTAGCAATATTTTCTAAAAGGTGTATTTTGAAAGATTTGTTTAATTAATTGATTAATTAATTGGTTGTCTTATATAAGACATGGAATCTTGGGTATTTGTTGTCTGAAGAAGTTCATTTAATGGCATTGATGAATGAAAGTGCTTACAGTAAATAACTTGGGATACTTTAGCAATCCTCTGCTATTTTTATTTGTTATTTTATTAGATGACAGTTTTTATACTGCCAGGTGACTTTCTACTACTTTATATTTATTTGGTATGACTACTACAAGCAGGATTGTTACTCACTAGCCTCATGACGCAGCCTTTGCAACCTGCTGTCATGGGCTTCCTGATTCACAGCACACTCAGCTACAGCTGTAAAGGGAATTGAGAAATATTTAGGCATACCTATCCATCACATACACAGGCTGGACTTTAGTAAACAGTTATTGATATGAATACTCACACACTACTGGGGCATCACCCATCTACCTTGCTTCTTAGACCCACTGGTTCAAGACCTCCCTCTTTCTCCACTTCAAGTTGGCATAGTGGTGCCAGACCTGCTTACCAGTCTGAGGGATACCAGTGGCACTGGTAAGATTGCGGGCGAGATGGTCCCAGGCTTCCGCTTTTTATTGGGTGCCTAGTACTGGCCCTGCCGCAGTCTGTCATCATGTTTATTTACCAGGAGTCCTACCATGACCTTGGACTCCTGTATGCCCCAGCGCTGTGCCCAGAAGTGCATACCCTCACCAACACCTGCCATACTGCCTACAGTGGAAAGCTGCAATCAGTTATGAGCTATATTCCCACTTTTGGAGTTTAAATATGGCTTATTTCCCACCCTTTGCCATGATTGGATGGTTTTGAATATGCTGAGCTAAGCTAAGGTACGGGCAAATCTGCTTAGCTAAGGTTGGCAGTGCTTAAAGGGGCAGGTTCTGCATTGCTTACCAATGGGCAAATCCACTTAGCTGGGCTACTCATTGCTTAGCAGTCATATTTACACAATGCTTACACCTGGTAAGCAGATCTGTACAATGCTTAGCATTGCTTATTTTTTTTATTTTATAGACTATCTGCTGTATGGGATTGATTCATCATTCATTACATATTATAAATCTTTTACTGTCCCTGACATCCCCAAATGTGCTTTCATTACATTTATTCATGTGTGGCTATACTGTATGGGGCACTTGTGTTTATATGGGGGTTTCACAACTTTATTACACTGACACCTCACATCTGGACCTACTACAGTAATCTGGTTAACAAATATATCTTATTTTGTAGCTAATCAAAATAAAAATGCTTATGTACTGCTTTCACATGTAAAATGCAAACTGGTTACAGTGGGGATTGCACCAGAAATGGCTGTTTCTAAGGCATATGTTCTAAACACTACACTGTTGTAGCATTGCTCAATTTGGATGTCTCTTGCTATTTAACTACTTGTGTTGTTTAAGCTGGACTAAGTGTAGCTAAGCAATGGGCACACCTGGGCAGCTACACTTAAACTTTATCTAATTTATAAAAAAATATACATATTTGTTGTGTTTTTTTATTTGTACCCTTCAGAATATCCCTGCTAATGCTAAACCTGTTATTCTATCAATTTCCTGCTTTGTGGAACAATTGTCCCTTATGGCTTTGTCCAGATTCCTTACTCTGATGGGTTGGGAGGTGTGTGCTATGTGCTTATGCTAAACCTGTCATTCTATCAACTTTATGGCTTGGCAGGGACGATTGTCCCTTATGGCTTTGACCAGATTTCTTACCTTGACGGGTTGGGGGTGTTACGAGCATTCTCGCTAGTTTGAAATTAACGAATGGCAATTCTGGAGTGCAGTGGGGTATGTATTGTGAGAGCTCTGCTCTCAGACACACCCCCTGCACTCATACACAGAACCATGTCCATTTTACAGCATGTCAGCGCACCTTCATACATATGCATGGCGCGTTGCTGTGCTGCACAGGAACAGTCCCTGCCATGCAGAAATAACTTATTCCTGCATGGCTGCTTGCTGTATCCTGGGGAATAATTTTACAGTCTTTAAATATAATGCAAAAATCAAACACAGTTTAAGTAATTTTACTAACTTAGACATAATATGAAAACATTGGTAAAGAATAGATAAGTTATTTGGCAATGCTTTAACAGTTAATGAAATTCTAGCCAGTTTTTAGAGAAAATGAAGGTACGTTTGTATAATACAAACAGGAATTTCAATATGAAGTGAGAGAAAAGCAGGCTTACGGTATATTTAGAGAGAAAGCCAGTGAAGAGTAATTGAGTTTAATTAAAGGAGTGAGAGAAGAAGGGAGAGTAAGGAGATGTAAGATATGAATATAGCAATAACCCACGCCTGGGTGTGGGTAATGCTGGATTTACCCACGGTTCGCCTGAGGGACCAAACAAAGCCAACCGTGGGTAAATCCAGCATTACCCACACCCAGAAGTGGGTTATTGCTATTATACAATGACATTATTTAAGAAAAGAAATAATTACTTTTCTTAAATAATGGCATTGTATAATGCCTCTTTACTGCCCTTCCGCAGCTGTCTGGTATTCTGCAGCAGTTCTGATGTACTGCGCATGCCTACGCAGTACATCAGAGCTGTGGGCAAAAGCACTGTTTCGCTATGTTAAATGGGTTTAACATAGCGAGACAGCTTTAAAATAAGCAACAGAGATCTCCGTTGCTTATTGTAAAGCTGTCTCGCTATGTTAAACCCATTTAACATAGCGAAACAGTAAAAAGCAACGGAGATCTTGCGATCTCCATTGCTTTTTTTTTTTTAAAACTGTCTCGCTATGTTAAATGGGTTTAACATAGCGAGACAGCTTTAAAATAAGCAACGGATATCTCCGTTGCTTATTTTAAAGCTGTCTCGCTATGTTAAACCCATTTAATAGCGGGACAGCTTTAAAAAAAAAAAAGCAACAGAGATCGCAAGATCTCCGTTGCTTTTTACACACTGTGTCGCTATGTTAAAGGAGTTTAACATAGCGAGACAGCTAAAAAAGCAATGGAGATCCGTTGCTTTTTAAACCTGTCGCTATGTTAAACTCTTTTAACATAGCGAGACAGTGTTTTATACTAACGGAAAAGTCCGGGTGACCGGACCTTTTTCCATTAGTATATTGAGGGATTTACAACGGGCACGCTGGTTGGGCTGGCCAATCAGCGTGCACGTTTTAGGGGAGGAATTGTATAATAGGTATTTCTCCACATTTAGGGATATAGTTTATCTTGATATTCAGCAAGAACAGACCCAACTTTTGGCTAGGAGTTCTTTTAGAATGGTTTTGATGGATGGTAGGGAGGATATCATAAAGATAAGGAGTTCCAAACATAGCAACATGGTACAAGTACAGACAATGCCCAACACATTTGATAGGTTTGTGGACAGACAGGAGTTTTTGGTCATTGGATCATAACGAATGACTAGGAACATAGTTGTGAAGAATGTTATTTTTTGCTGGACAAGCAGATGAATTCTGAATAATTTTATAGGTGGTACGAAGCTGTGTATATGTTAGTTGATTGGGTAGTTCTAACCAATTTAGGCTTTTCAGTGCTATACGATGGTGAGTTCTGAAAAGTGTATTTGTGCAAATTTAGCAACTTCGTTATAGCATTGTTCAAGTTTTGATTTTTGTGATGCCTGGAGGTTAGTAAGAATAGGAGCACCATAAAGTAGTGAAGGGAGGAGATATGTAGTGGCAATTGTGGTTTTAATTGTGTCAGTGAGAAAGTTTTTGGCTCTATAAAGCACCCCTAGATTTTGATGAGTTTTTCTTATGCTATTTTATATATGCATGTCAAATTTAAGATTATCGCCCACTATCATCCCCAATAATTTGCTATGAGAGGTGACTTCAGGGGTTGTATTATCAAGATAGAGGACTTTAAATGTTGCTTTTCATGGGAGAGTGATTTAGAGGAAAAATTATAGTTTGTTTTTTTAGGGTTGAGCATTAATTGTGAGTTACAAATTCATATTTTACTTGCTCTTAGTGCTTCCTGAGTAATTTTTGGAGGTGTGCCACATCAGATGTGCAAATGAGTGTGAAGACATCTGTGTACTGTATTAGGGAGGCCTGTTGTGTGGATATGTGTATGGTGCTGGAGAAAATGTTAAAGAGGAAGGAACCAAGTAGACATCCTTGTGGTATACCAGTGGTGACTGACTGTGAGGTATGGAGAGAGGGTGGAGTGTCATTTTACTGACTGACACCTATCAGATAGGTAGCTTTTGAACCATAGAAGGATGAGAAACATAATGACAATATTTGAAGTAGAAGATTGCTGTGACAAACTGCGTTGAAGGCTTTAGACCATTCTAAAAATAAGGAGGAGACTAGTTTGATGTTATCTGTAGCTTTATTGACAGTATCCATGTAGGTCATCATGGCAGTGTTACTACTATGGGAATGATAGAAGCCATGTTGTGTGGGAGACAGGAGTTCTTCCTACAGGAGAAAGTTGTTTTTGAATACATTTTTCAAGTATTTTGGAGAGAGGGGATAAGACTGTTAATAGATATAAAGTTAGCATTGTCTGCTGAGTTTCCTCCTTTGTGCAGAGGGAGAATGTGTGACTTTTTCCAGAGAGAGAAAGAACATGGGATTTCTGGATTGACTTATTTATAAGGATTAAGACAGAGTAGGCAATTCTATCTGCTGCTGTTTTAAGGTATTCACTTGGAAAGATATCAGCTGAAGTAGAGCGTGGTCTGAGTTTGTTTAAGAGTAGTTTTATATTGGATGGGGGCACAGATTTGAAGGTGAAAATGGATGTGGTGATATCTGGCTTCTGGACAGGGTTAGGATTAGATGTTGATGAGTCCTTGTTAGAGATGCTATGCTATCTATGAAATAAAAGTTGAACTGTGCTGTTGTTTCAAGTGATAAGTTGTAGGGCTGGGGATAGGGTTGATGTTATAGCCAGGATGCAAGATTTCTTTAATGGCTGTTCAAAATTTTTTAGGGTTGTGTTTACTATTATTCTGAAAGTTATTATAGTATATTTTATGCCTTCATTAATGTACCTTTTAGTATGACTGCAAATCATTCTGACGTTTACAATATATTGTGTTTTTTATATTTTTGCCATTCTTTTCATGCTTTTTCTTTATCCTGCATTAGTATTCTACTCTTTTTGGATAGCAAAATTGACGCATTTCCTGTTGGGCTATGTTCTAACCACATTGGGCTTTCTAGAAGCCATGGGTACTTGTAGGGTTGAAAGCAAATGGTAATTATAGCTGACCCTCACTGATGCATGTCCAGGAAACTATGTGATACACATCAATGGTCAGCATGTCAGCATGAGGCAGCCCAATGGCAATGTTCTTTATCACGACCAAAACAGATATGCACAGACCTGGGAGTGGCAGGTGCACACTTTTTACACATGATTGCTTGGTTCTTCCATGATATGCGCATACACTCACTTCCATGGCTGTGCACCATTAGCCACAGTCCTTAAGTGGCACTATGTGTCTATATACTGTAGCAGTTTTCAAATGTATGTAGGAGTTGTGCCATAATAGAGTTGTCTAGGCATGTGCTGATCATGATACAGACTACTAAGTATGTGCACAGACAGACACAGGCTGCATTGCTGTATGATTCTAAAACTTTTTGGCTACATCAACTGATTAGCATATTTGTTGCACTGTTATTTGTGAAATAAATGCCACTGGCAGCATTGCGATTATCACCATTCTATATACAAAGAGCAATATCATATTGCACACATATTCTCATGGAAAATTTCTGAGCAATTATTCACCAGGATGAATGACTAGAGCAGCTGTGGTAAGGAGCAACATGCTATCTGAAAATGATGCTGCATAATTAGTATATTTACTGTGCAGGGGGTTGTTCAATAGCAACATTCATGCATTGGTGCTGACAATGCAGTGGAGTGAAAAGGGAAATAGGGCATAAAGGGCAGAGCTTCATCTGTTCCCAGCCCCCTGGCCTTACTGCAGTAACCATGGTAATTTGCAACATATACAGAGAGTGATATGTTAGAAGGATGATCCCTGCTACTGTGTCCAGTTAACATACACAAAGAAGGGGATAGGCCTTGGAAGGCACGCTTGTTACAGGGATCAGGCTATTGGGTGTGCACATGGGACACACTTTAGTGTTGTCTGGGGCCACAGCTCTGTATAGGAATATCACAGACTGCATGTTACATCACAGATTGTTTCCATGCTTTCTCAATTGGCTTGCTGTGGAGTTGTGGCCAGAGAGAGAGAGAGAGAGCACTCTATAGTATACATTTTCAGTCATAGCTAAATACAGCACAATGGTTGACAGTTACATGAGAGTAGCAATAAATATGTGTCACTGGGAGTAGGTGTATTTTGTGTAAACAGGTATTGCAATGGTGGCAGTGATAATAGAAGTGGCTTTACAAGTCCCATGCTCACATGGAAAATGGATTTTGAACATAGACAAAGCTGACAGGGCCTTCAGGAAACATGTATGGCAGTAGAGACTAATGGCTATGAATGCATTTGGTGACCACAACAGAATGGCATAACAGTTCTCTCTCAGTTTAGAGCAACTAGTTCTCCAAAGAAACGTATAATCACCAAAATTGTAGTACCAATAAATCCACTGGAATCAAGGAAACAATAATGATGATTTCCAATAACTTTAATAAAAATACACAACAATGGTTAACATAGAATTAAGCACTTTCATTCCATTATTTTTAGGAACTTCTTTAAAACTAACAAACTGAAAAATTTCAACCATTAAAAATTACCACAGAATGACATCACATAAAAAATTCACCAGTGGCTATAGTCAACCAACTTACAATTCTAAACTTCTCAATTTTAAAAGTGAACTAATAGATGCAGAGTCATTCAAACCCAGATATCTGGTAGCATTCAGCTTTAACTGCTAACTTATTTCACACTTAAGTGTTTTTTAATAATAAAACCATTCTGATCCCACAACATCTGTTAACTCTAAAAATTGAAAAACATGATCGCCATGGGACAAAATATACCTAACCATTCATAGTTTTTTTAATGTTTGAATTATGTTCATATATTCTATTCTGCAACTTCCTGTAGGTTTTTCCCACATAAAATATGGGACAATTACAACAGCAGGCTAAATAAACTATTTGGCTACTTCGACATGTATAATAACCATTCATTGAATATTTTGAATCATTTACAATAAAAAAATCAATAACCATAATGTGCTGGCACTGAGAAAAAATACTGCACTTGGCTATGCCCCTTTTCTCTGCCTTCAACCTATTAGAACCACTCTTATCCATTTCCAACCAATCCTTTAATGACTTATATTTTCTAAACACTATGATTGGTTTATCACTCAACTTCCTTATCATCAATTGGTCACCCCTAAAAATATTCCAATTTTTCATAATACAATCACCTGTGGCTTTACTATCAGTAGAATATGTAAAATAAATGAGTTCTTAGTATTATCAATTTTTTTTTGTCATTTGTAATCAAAACAGCTTTACTATTGCCCTTATCCAATGAAAGACTCAATATACAAAGGTACATACCCATCTCCTGCTTCCTGAATACTTAATCTTTAATTTCAAATAGTAAATCAGAAGGATAACTGCTTCTAACAAATATATCTATTACCATTTCACTCTCTGTGATAAAAGTTGTTTTATCAGCTATCATTCATGCCAATCAGACCAACTGGCCCTTAACTACAGCCTTCTTATGCTTAAATGGATGCCATCTACAATAGTACAGATATATATTTAAAATGTTGATTTGTGGTAGACATTAGAAATATACAGCAACTGTGTCATATCTTTAAACAGTCCAACATCTATATATGCTAATTTATCCTCACTAAAATGATGTATAAAATAAAGAAATTCCACAATGTGGTTGATATAATTTAAAAATTATTTTAGCTTTTCCTCCATATCAACCCACAAAAGAAAGATGTCATCCAAATGGCATGTGTAACACACCCACGAATTACTGTTGGCTATTAAAGATAAAAGATCTCTCCCATTGGGCCATTACTGTTTAGCAAAAATGGGGGCTCACACTTATTAAAACAAAGGAAATTATTCTGAAAGATAGCTTCCGTCAACATAATAATACTTTGTATTTTATCATGCACCAATGAAAAAAGTTGTTCTTCAAGCCAATCTAAGCCCAACTGATGGGGGAATCACAGCATACAGATTCATGACATCAGTTTCAACAACAATGCTTTCAACCTTGAAAGGGCACTCATTTATTTATTTTTTTTTGTAAGAAGTGCAAGGAATCTCTACAAATATACTCCAATTTATTTAAGTTTCCTTTTAACATTTGATCAATAAATTTAGCAATATAATAGTTTTGAACAGGAGGCATACACTATAAAGGAAGGGGGTTTACAATGACTTATGAATTTTAGTTATACCAAAAATATTGGGAATAACTGGTTCAGACTGGTTCAATATTATTAATAAATTCATATTCATCTTTTGTCAATTGCCCCTGGTATAACATATCCATTAACATAGCATCTATTTTTCTATATGCTATAAATAATTCATTCTGGGAAATTTCACAATATTCATTTCCTGCCAATAGGGATGTCATGTGAATATTATAATCATTCTGATTCATGATCACCAGACCCCCCCTCCCTTGTCTGCCTTCATTATTTTAATGGTACTGTCTCTGCTAATATTTTTCAAAAAGCTCCATTTATTCTTGGATAGATTGCACCACTTTTTTTCACAAGGTTGATGTAACAATTTCCTAATTTCAAACTCACATACATTTTCAAATAATATAGTATTCAAAGTGGGTTTAAACATCTCAATCTTTTCAATACAGAACAATTCAAATTATTATTATTACTGTCAGAAAAACATAAGAGTTTGAGATCAATGAGGACCTCTGCTACATCTCCCCTTTCTGCTGGAACAAATGTCAGATCCTTGGCCAAGGTGTTAGCATGTTCAACATAAAATGCTCTATCAGAATGTTTAAAAAGCTTAAAATCACACACTGAATTATAAACAATACTTATAACAGTTGAGTTCACACTACTGTTCCAGCATACTACTTCCAGAAATTGTTCCGATTGGTGAAAACTCTCTTTGGCTTTGATCTCTGCTGCAAATACCTGTCATCACTGCTTCTCTGTCCCCTGTCTAATGAATGGTGCCTTTTGTTCTGTACTCTTTTGAATCTCCTCAATTCTAAAGGGGCATCACCTTGTTGAACTACCTCCCCTTCTTCATACGTAAAATTGTCCACTGCTCTAATTGGGCTATCTTTGTAGGTGTGCTCCAAATTTCCATTGTTTCTTGGATGTTTTGGGTACACTGTCCCCTTTTGATAGCTGTCCTTATTTCTTTTAAATTTGTCAAATTTCTTGTTGAGCAATGTAAAACAAGTTTTATCCACTGAATCAAAAATATTGTGATAGTTACTCACATAATTGAACAATAAATCCTTAGTAATGGATTCATTAAGAACATCAATATGTTAAGAAAGCTGCTCACTCAGAATATTATTATGTTTAATCATAAATCAGATCAGGTTACTACCAGATTTATCAAACACCCCAAGGATGTCCCAATGAAAAGCTGAACCATCCTGTACACCATTTGGAAACCTTCACATACAAAGGCCTTTAGGCACAATATTATTCTCCAAATTCTTAAGTAAATATCTATTTTCAAGTTGCAGTTTCTTAAAGTTCAGCATTTTTTTCTCAATCCAGTGTAATTGCTTGGCAGATAACTTGCTGATTTCGAGCCACTACCATTAGCATTAGGCTGGGTATGAAGTTCAAACTGATTCAATTTCTAAACATCAAAAATAAAATTAGAACAAATACCACAAACCTAAAGTCCTGAAACAGGAGTTAACTGAGTTAGTGGCAATCTCAATGTACTATCTAATCCGCCTCTCGGATTCAGCAAACGTCCATGCAAGAATAACTTATTCCTGCATGGAAGGGACCATTCCTGTGCAGCATGACAGCGCACCATGCATATATATGAAGGCATGCTGCCATGCTCTAGTACATACATGGGGATGTGTATGAGATCAGGTGGCATGTCAGAGAGCAGTGCTCTCACAATACACGCCCCCCCCCCCGCACACCAGAATTGCCATATGGCAATCTAGAAAGAGCAAGATTGCTCATCACACCTCTCAACCCATTAGAGTAAGAAATCTGGACAAAGCCATAAGGGAGAACTGTGAAATATTGCTATTACAAATTTAGAAAGTTGATAGAATAACAGGTTTTGCATTAGCATGAATCTTCTGAAGGGTACAAATTATAAAAAGCAAATTTCTGTCATTATTGTCAAACTTCAATCTTTAATGATGTGCCAGAGAGCCACAAGTTTATGAAAAGTGGACCAAGAATATAAGGCAAAAATCTGGACATGCTGTGAAAAGTTACATGTCATCAATGTTTGCAAAGTACAGCCCTCAACAAATATTTTTTTTTTCACATCTGCAATAAATTTTAAGTGTAGCTGCGTAGGTGTGCCCATTGCTTAGCTATGCTTAGCCCATTAAATGGCATGAGAAGTTAAATGGCAATAGACATCCAGCATATGCAGTAGTGCAATAGTGTAGTGGTTAGAGTTTACACTGTGCATGTAGCCATTCATGGGTCAATCCTCACCAAAGCCATTTCCATTTTGTATGTGAAATCATTACACTTTTAATTTATTTGTATATTTATGTTGGAAGTAACTTATATTTCTCAACCAGAGTAGTGTATTAGGCCCAGATGTGAGGTGTCAGTGTAATGAAGTTGTGAAACCCCCATATAAACACAACTGCCCCATAAAGAATAGTCACACAAGAATAAATGTAATGAAAGCACATTGGGGGATGTCAGGGAAGGTAAACAAATTTATAATATGTCAGGACTGATGAATCAATCCCATACAGGTGGTAGTCCATAAAATAAAACATAAGCAATGCTAAGCATTGCACAGCTATGCTGACTGGGTGTAAGCATTGTGTAAATATGAATGCTAAGCAATGAGTAGCCCAGCTAAGTGGATTTGCCCATTGGTAAGTAGTACTGAACCTGCCTCTTTAAGCACTGCAAACCTTAGCTAAGCAATTTTGCCTGTAGCTTAGCTTAGCTCCGCATATTCAAAACTGTCCAATTATGGCAAAGTGTGGGGAATCGGCAGTATTTAAATCTTGCAGGCAGGAATACAGCTCATAACTGGTTGTAGCTCCCCACTGTAGGCAGTATGGCAGGTGTTGTAGAGGGCATGCACTTTTGGGTGCAACACCGGGACACACAGGAGTCCAAAATCATGGTAGGACTCTTGGTAAAAAAACATGATGTGAGACTGCTGCAGGACCAGTACCAGGGATCCCAATACAAAGTGTAAGCCTGGGAAAGTCTCACCTGTGATCTCACCAGTGGCACTGGTATCCCTCACACTGATGATCAGGTCCTGCACCACTATGCTGACTTGAAACGGAGGAAGAGGGAGTTCTTGGAACAGTGGCTCCAAGAAGCAAGACAGAGGGGTGATGTCCCAGCAGTGTGTAAGTATTCATAGCAATGACTGTTACCAAAGTCCAGCCTGTGTATGTGATGGATAGGTATGCATAAATGTTTCTCTATCTGCATTACAGCTCCAGCTGAGCTGGTTGCAAACCAGGAAGCCCATGCCAGCAGGTTCTGGATGTTGCACAATGAAGAATCACTGTCTGTATAAAATACGTAGTTTAATATAATTTAATTCATATACAGATAAACATAAAAAAGTGTAAACACAATTTGCCAAGATGAAAAAACCATCGTTAGCGCTCTCAACGCTGTAAATTCAGTCTTCTTAGAACACTCTCCTAAACTGATAGGCTTCAGATGTCTTGATCTCATAGTTGCATATAATATAAGCATTCAAGCCTTAAAAATTATCTGGTGCGTTATGTATGATAATATAACTATTATAAATCATATAATCAATTATATAAACATTGGATTCATAATCAACATAAAAATACTTACTAAAATACAGTTGAATAAAAAAATTAGGTATTTTATTTCCTTTTAAAAAAAAAATATTTGATCGATTAACAGAAATTTACAGCGATTTCCTATATATCAGGCTGGTCACATTATGACTGTATATAATTCAGTTATTGATACTTTATATAATCACCATAATGAGAACTATATACAATAAATATCATATATTGATACGGGCCATAATCAGACAGCATACCAGTTATAATAAATGAAGTGCCAGTACAATATATATACAGGAATAGTAAAGATACATGTGTATATAAAAAAAACACTGATTAGCGATGTGCAAAATAGCAATGAACTGATAAAAAAATCGTCTCTGCATTCAAATCCACCAGTGGGCATAAATCAGATTGCATTAAATATTTTTTACATGAGGGCTAAAAAACTTTCCGCCTTTGATTAAATCATATGGGGGATGTTTTAAATAATTAATCAGACAATAATGGAACTCTCCCTAACTTTTAACTGCATTTCCAAGAGTCTCCCCCATAGGTTTGAAACTATTGTCTGGTCTCATTAACCAATTAAAAAACTATATGCATGCTCCGTTGCATTCCAAAAGATATAATATAGAAATCACAGTTACCGTCATTTCTGTATCCTTATAAGCTGTTTGTAAATCATATTTTAGATTGTCTTGTTGATGTTGCTGATATAGTGGGTTTTAGTTGTTAAACAGTTTACTTCCTAGACTACACTTCTAGACCAGTTACCAGTCCTGCACTTTATTTGCATTGAGAAGTATATTAGATCTTTTAATGGATTTATTTGTGTTGATGTACTTACATTTATCCTACATCTGTACATATTGGAACAATACTTATCTCTCACTTCACCGCCCTTTTTATTTTACTCTCTCCATGTTGGGTTTAACATTAGGTGCAGTTTACTTCATTTTCCAAACTATTAATTAGATCTTTATCCATACGCCTGCAATGACTAAAATTCAATGATTTGAAAAATAACTGCAAAATGATATAGAATCATGTATTTTTAACACATGCACCGTCCATACCAAATTTATTGAGAAACACTGGGAACACATTTGACTCCATTGTAACTTTACCCAATAATGGTGGATACTTGCTTGATGCCTATAAATCCAATAATGGCCCATACAATAATATCGCTCTGGGTATTCACGATCTAAAATAAATGTTTGATATACCTATGGTGGGAATGCATGTGTTTGTGGGATATACACCCTCTTACATCAAGTTATAGAAAATTGAAAACACTAAAATAATAACGTCTATGAATAGATCTAATTTGGTTCAAAAGGGGTAGTCTATTCTTAATATTGTATAATCGAGGAAAGGATGATATTGGAAGATCGAGCACATAATACAGGAGATAACAGACAATGAAATAAAAAAGCAAAGATAAACACATTAGATGGCGAATATGAAACATTCTGATGCTTGATGCGAACATAGACTGTGTTCAAAGAATAGAGTCTATATTTCTTATAATATAGACCAATATGGAAAATGCAACCAGGGGACCGAAGAAGACAACGGGAGATACAGGGAGAGACCTATACAGTTCACAGAAGGCCTTATTGATTTTCGCGTATAGGCAATGATTTTATCAGCATAAAACCATTTTTAACAATGCAAATGAAATTCGAGTGCAAATATGGAGACTGAAGGGCGATTTTAAGCAGAATTAATGGCAGATGATCCCATGGCTTTCGGAGCATGTGTTTATTTGCGTTAAAACCATTTTACTTTTAAGCTCTCTATGTTCTTATAGTTATAATATTCTTGTCTATATTTCATGAAGATGGCACTGTTCATTGCTGCACACATTAGTTAATGTTGTTTTTGCACACTTACTGTATATATATATTCTATATTTTATACCTTGCACATCAAATGATTGTATATATATATTTATGGTTTTCACAATATTATATAGTATACTATGTGCAATTCATTATGGATACATTTATATGTGACCTTTACTAAAAACAAGTATTTTATTTACACATTCAGCATTTAGTAAGGCATTTGAGAATATAATTACATGAACCCAATGTGATTATAATTTGTGTATGCATTAATATAATAATATATATTTATAAACGATATATAAGCAATGTTAAAATAATTATTTACAAATATTATTTATAATAGTTATTTATACAAGCTGTATTATGTAGCTTAATGATTATCGAGCGCTCTAGATGAGTATTGTGAATATAACTGTAAAGCGCTGTTGGATAAACTTTTGCATCTGAAAATTCTCTGCAAACTGTATTCTATTATGTCCCAACTCGTAGTTTATTCTGCAGAGTATATATTTTATACTATTGCTCTTTCTTCATTAACAAACTGTTACATGCCAGCAGGTTGTAAAGGCTGCATTGGAAGGCTGGTGAGTAACAATCTAGTTTGTAGTATTCATACCAAATAAATATAAAAGAGTAGAATGTCACCTTGCATTATTAAAAATGAGTATGGTTTGTACTGAATAAATCAGACAATATTACAGTAATAGTTTCATATAGGTCATATATTAATAAAATTGTAACTGCCTGTCAATAAAATTCAAAACCCTGGACTGGTTGTGTTTAATCTGTTATGGTATGATTTGAAATGTGCACAGGTTATGCGTAGCAACTATAGCTCTGAAAGCATTAAACAATCAAGTCTTATCTGCCTCTACAACACATGAGATATTACAAATGTCATGCACCAAGATCTGATATCTGAATAGTAATGTTGTGTTAACCACTATTTTCCACACTGTGCTATGTGAAAAGGTATGTATAGGAATTTATGTATAAGAACGTTGTAATTACAAGGTCAGATCGTACAGCAAAGAGAGCATGAGAAAGAAATCATTCAAAGAAATAACAGCGGTTTCTCAATAGCTCCCTCAGATGAAACACGCACTTGTTTTATTTTTATCAGAAACATCCATGGTTCGAATCCTGGGAGTGGTAGTAAGCTGTATGCATAATTTCAACTAGGATTTTGTAAAAACGTGTAGAAACAGTCAGGTAGTATTAACAAACACTCTCTCCACAGGTCTTCCAGGTAAGAGAAAGTATAAAGTAGCTATAAGAAGGCTGTAGTTAAACTGTGTCCAACACCCATGGTCCAACCCAAGGCTAAAAATGACAGCAAGATATGTACATACACCAAGTGGTCTCACCCAAGAAATATTCAAAAGTGTCATGCTGTCACAGCTACTGGTCCCTGTGAACAACAACTAGGGTGACTGACAGAAATCAAGGCAGAGTGTGTCAGTACACACACACACAGTATGAGTGCACATATGTAACCCCGACTATGTGAACATGGGTAGAACAATCATGTAGTATTAGCAAACATTCCGTCCACAGGTCTTACAGGTAAGAGAAAATATAAAGTAGCTATAGGAAGGCTGTAATTATACTATGTATAAACTTACCACTGCCCAACCAAAGGCCATAGTTGTTGTAATAATACCTGTATAGTAATGAGTAGAGCAATGATCACTAAAGCTGTGACCACTGCAAGAATCTACATTTGTTAACTGATATGTCTCTCTCTCTCTCTCTCTCCCCCATCTTATCTTCACCAATAATCTAAACACATAAATGAATGGGTATGTTTTCCACCAAACCTACTGTTGGGACATGTGTCCTGTTGTTCTACAAACATTGAAATTTATTCCAATTAATGTTCCCTGTTCAAATACTATCATTAGTGCCCTGTTGCTATCAATGTAACCTGCATGCTGGTGTAATGCCCACTGTGGTTCCATATATGCATGTGTTCTGTTTGCTATGCAAATGTTCAAAATCTGTTATTTTGGGTTAATGGGAATACTCATATATTCTGTTATAATTAATCTTGGAATGTGTTTAGCATCACTAACCAACATATGTTCTAAAACTGCAACACCATAGCACATCAGGGAATGCCAATC
>NC_056728.1:884355579-884560579 GCF_019279795.1 Protopterus annectens | reverse complement strand
ATCCATTATAGAGTACAACGCTCCTTTTGGAATGTACCTCACAAGACATCTGCATCAGCTGGAAAGGCCACAGAAGTACCTCAGAAAGAGAATTACTGGCCTCAAACAGATGCCCTACACTGATTGTCTCAAAAAACTCTAGCTTTACTCTGTAGCATATCACCTACTCCGAGGTGATCTCTGCCTAACATATAAAGCTATGTCAAACCCAGAGCTATTGGGCATGTTACACCTAAAGAAATCCCAATCCCTCCGAGCTACACGGTCTAGAGACTTAAACCTTGTCACCACAATAAACAGGACTTGCTGGAGGGATAAATTCCTGTTCCAGAGACTTCTCATAATCTGGAACAAGCTACCCATCTATGTCAAGCAAAGTTCCTCATTAACACGCTTCAAGAAAAATCTTGAGTGGATGGGAAATAGGAAATATACCCTGGGGATCACTTCTGTGGCTTTGCTCAACAGAGGCACAGGAAATTAACTTTCTTGGGTTAGCATAAGCCAGGAATCTTTCTTGGGTAGGCTTACTTAGGCCCTTGGGCCGATAGCCTAGTACCTACCTATGAACCAATGAACATATATATATATATATATATATATATATATATATATATATATATATATATATATATATATATATATATATATATATATATATATATATATATATATATATATATGTGTGTGTACACACACACACATATATAGCCATAGCAAATTACCACTACACCACCTGAGCTGTAGAAAATAAGGTTATCATTAATGTGATATCTACTAAAAAGTAAAAGTGAGCAATGGTTAGCAATGCACAGCTGTGGTTAGCTGGTGTATGACTTGCTTAAATAGAGATGCTAAGTGTGTTTGTGCATTAGTAAGTATTGCTAAGCAAAGCGTACACAGTGCAAGTGCCTATACGTTTAACCATGTTTTACCTCCAGTTAGCATTGTGCAAACCCATGCAAACACACTTACAGCTGCTTTAAATTGCCTTAAACACTCTGCGTACATCTGTCCAGCAACAGAATAAATAGCCTTTGCCAGTTCTGAACCCAGGGCACCATATTCACAACAGTTAACCACTAAGCCATCTGATCTGTCAGATGTTGGGATGATTTCTCTAACATATCATGCAGAACAGTCAGTTTACCATATGGAATGTACAATGTGGAAGCACTAACAATGCAAATGATATATATGCACAGACACACACACACACACACACACACACACACACACACACACACACACACACGCACACACACACACACACATATAAATATATATATATATATATATATATATATATATATATATATATATATATATATATATATATATATATATATATATATATACATACATATATATATATATATATATATAGAGAGAGAGAGAGAGAGAGTATATATAGACAGTGCACAGAAAATCAAACAGCCAGTAATCCTACAGTTGCCACCTTTTCAAAAAGCCAGAGTCTGATTCTTTCCTGGAAATGAGAATTATTGCACACTCAATGCAAAGGTCATAACACCACACTTTTTGCATAAATATAAATGTACATTTGTTTACTATTTAAGTTGTTTATGCAATTGTTTATATCATTTTGGTGATTGAAATACAAAATAACAGATTTATGCAATTATCAAAGAAAATGTGTGATACAGTCTTGGTCCTACCATCTCAGGACATTTGCCATCTGTCAGTTTTTATCAGCAGGACACAAATGCACAAAAAGGGTTTGTCCCTTGCAAAGAGAGACAGGTGGTAACCCAAAGTAATCCACAAAAAATAAGATACTATTCTATCTTGGCCAAAGACTTCTAGTAGTACAACAGTAAAAAACACACTTGCCTTGAAGACAAGAATCAATTAAAACTTAATTACAGATTTAGTTCAAAAGCTTCCAATTACACTCTGTAGTTAACCCTCTAGGGGGATAGTATCAAATGTTGCAATGTAAATGGATCATTTACATAGCAATGCTTCACTTCAAACTGTACTATCACACTGACAAACAGAACTGTATGCAAAACGCCACTGTCCCGATGGTGAAATGTATAAAAATATACAGCCATATACCTTTATATTTCTTATTAGTAACATCCCTTCACATGTTCTAACAGCCTAGGTTAAAAACATTTAATACCACTCCTCCATAAAATCTCTTACAAAGGCATATAACAGCATTCTCTATACACTGACCTCTTGACTGTGCAGGGTAACTCATGTTGTCTAGCTGTAGCCCTCATATTTATGGCCCCTACACCACAATATGTGTGGGAGTCCACAACATCACTGGAATGATAGCAGGAATGTCAGCACTAAATAATGATAGACCATATCTATCAACCTCTTACTGCATGACATCTTGACAATGCCTGGTATATAAGTGGTGGATAGAGGCCAAAACACAAGGCCATATTTGAAATATTGCTGTTATACACTGTGAAAGTTGCAGGTGTTACAGGATTGGTTGCAGCATACCCTTTCTAAGGAATATGAAGTCAGAAACACAAATGGATGTTGCCATGTACTGATAGAAATCACCAGAGAGAATGCCACTGATTTGTCAAGGGCAACACCTGTCTGGGGAACAGACAGAACATAGCAGCCAAACCTCTGGTCATTATGTGGATAGCCCCACAGTTGAGAGCCATGCAGATAGACTACATTCCATGCAAAACTAGCATGTACACACAAATCCTGTAAAACTAGCAGTATTCAAAGCATATAACAGCAATACTCACACTCTGTTCTTAGGTCTGGAACCTTATAGAAACATGTAGTTGGCCTGTGTCCACAAGTCTTGTTGTAAGAGGTATTCCGTCCTGTTGTCTATAACACTGCTGCCCCCACACATGAAGGATGTCTTCCATACTGGCAAGGTAAAGGAACAACGCCCACATGAAGCAATCATTTATAGTAGTGGGTTGCTATGACATTGGCTATTGGAAGAACTACACATCTGCCTGCATGCAGTTAGCAAGTGGGGAACACCAATTGGTGCAGAGGCCATCACCTGCTGATGCGCAACACCTACAAAAGCCATGCTGCAACCTATTCAAACCAGCTTGATCCCTGTAGTGGGGAGAGAGAGAAAATAAAACAAAAACAAAACAAAATAAAAAAACAAAGAAACAAGGAAGACATAAACTGGAACACAAATGAGACCATAAAAATAAAACAGGTATGTGAAACATGTAAGCATGTAATTGAATATAGTACTTCATCTGTAATAATGAGACAGATGATTTTGAAAGAATTATATGTGCCAAAAAGACTTGATGTAATGATGTCTTGCTGAACAACTGCTATGGACATAGCATCTTGCTCTGTCTGCAGTGGGCCATATCTGTCAACTGCACAGATCTTCACAGAATGTGAAGATTTACCCATCATAGTGTTTGGTCTGTTCCTCCTAACATCTATATTATTCTGGCAAATAGCTGGGGATGGAACTCATGAAGTAATGACAAACACTTGAGTTTCAGATCCCGCCACCATCAGAACAGTCATGGTAGTGCAAAATGTATTATGCTACAAACTTCCTAGGTTTGTAACAGGCATATTAAGATTTGACCCTATGTATCCTCCCCTAACTTTAGGCTTTGTCCATATGTGATGCTGTAAGAGGTGGAGAGGTATGGTCACAGCTGAGGAGCCTGACTCACCCTGGGAAAGGACAGCTCACATATGGCAACCACTAGAGTGTCTGTCAAACAGTCTTGACTGTGCCACTGCTAGGCCAGTTAATGGGATGTTGTCCATATCCATATGTTACCTGTGAATATGAGTATTATACATGGTTGTATTGTAAATCTAAGATACCTCTATAGGGGATGTGCATAGTAAAGTACTGCTGCAGATGTGTGTGTTAAACTGCATGTGATATATTGAATGAATAACATTCACCTGTACAGTGTTCTGCTGGACAATAGTCACAGTTGTGACTGATATCTGTAGTTACATATGCATATACTTGAGTTATTTCAGCTATATTAATAGGTTATCAAAACTGATTTCCCTGTTGACATCCATTGATATGGACCATTGTCCAGAAGTCCTGGTATTACAGGTTGAGAAGGATGATTGAGATGTAAGACTGTAAATACAGTGTGCCATACTGACATAGAACATAAATGTATACCAGGGATCCCCTGAGCACATGTATGTATACGTATGTTCAGCTGAAAGGCACAAAAGTAATAACATGGGTTACAAGCAATCTGGAAAATAGGATGTGCATGTTGCACACATATGTAATATCAGTGTCACTGCATACAACAACATGAAATATGTACAGCTACTGATTGTTGCATTGCCATGAAACTGATATGGGTACTACAGTAGGCATAATTATCAGGTAGTAATCAGAGAAGTGTACAACTGTGTTATGAGCCACTGTCCATGCCTACCACTAACAGCTATATCAACACCCATATACACTGAATATCCAAAGTGTACACTCCTTTGTTGGAATGCCAGGTTTGTATGCTGTATGCCAATGAGACCACAGAAAATCATTTCAAAATGTTGCTCACCTGAAATGTGACCCATAACCTGTACAATTCCATTGAAAATTAAACAAAGGTGTTTCAAGGAAGGTGAGCAACCATTGCCAAGTGAAGATGTGTCATGATGTTAGAGTACAAACCAAGACAAATGGATGCTGTAATCATCTCAGCAGGTGTTTACACAACATAGGTTCATAGGTGGGTACTAGGCTATTGGCCCTAGGGCCTATATAAGCCTAGCCAAAAAGGTACCCTGGCTTTCGCCACCCAAGAAAATTATTTTCCTGTGCCCCTGTCGAGCAGAGCCACAGAAGTGATCCCCGGGATGAATTTCCTATCTCCCATCCAATCATCAAGATTTTTTTAAGAGTGTTAATAAGGAGCTTTCTTTGATATAGATAGGTAGTTTGTTCCAGAGTATGTGAAGTCTCTGGGACAGGAATCTCTCCCTCCAGTATGTTCTGTTTATTGTGGTGACAAGGTCTAGGTCCCTAGAGCATGTAGCTTGGAGGATTGGGATTTCTTTAAGTGGAGCATGTCCAACAGCTTTGGGTTTGACATAGCTTTGTATGTTAGGCAGAGATTGCCTCTGAGTAGGTGATATGCGATGGAGTAAAGCTGGAGTTTTTTGAGACGGTCTGCATAGGGCATCTGTTTGAGGCCAGTAATCCTCTTTGTGAGGTATTTCTGTGGCCTTTCCATTTGTTGTAGATGTCTTGTGAGGTACATACCAAAAGGGGTGTTGTACTCTATAATGGATCTAATGAGTGATGATTAGAGGGGAACAATGACCTCATTTTTCCTGGATGAGAAACCTTTTCTGATGAGGTGTGCCACGTAGAAGGATTTTCTGACTACTGTGGTGATGTGATTATCAAAGGAGAGTCTACTGTCCATCTGTGTCCCAAGGTCTCTTGTCACACACATATTAGTTTAAGGGTATGCACACACATTCAACTGACTTATTGTGCTATTATTTCCCATATGTTTTCACAGAATAGATTGTTATGTTTTCAGTTGAATTGAGCAGGTTATAGGTCACATTACAGGTGGGGATTGTGTTGAAATGAGCTTTTGTGGGGACATGTTTCAATTGCACAAATACCAGGCATTGTAACAGGGGTGTGTACACTTTATATCCACTGTAGCTATATGGAATCAGCAGTACCGGACCTATACAACCAGCCTCCACCAACAATAGAGTAATCCCCCTTGGTGAACAGCAGAAATACACAAAGCACATAATAGGTTGCTATAGTGGCTGTACAGGGACACATAGGTGCAGATCACAACTTGGAAACAAGTCCACCTCTATCTGAGTAAGCATGTAGGTTCACAGGTGACTTTCTGTAAGGCTGACTATGACTATAAATCAGACATATCCACACCATCATGGCCAATTGCAAAAATGTCTTCACATATGTAGTCAGTCTCAGAGGCAGTAACACAATTCAACCTGTACTGGGGGTAAAGCACACCTCATACACACATGTCATGGATACAGGCAACCTGCATCAGACAGGTTAGGTAGGAACAGTGCCACACTGTCCACAACATTTATAGAGGGGGATGTGCACATCAACCACACTCCTGCCCTCATCAATGGTGAGCATATACGTAATGCCTACTGATGGCAACAACAGCAAGTCTCCATGGGGCATGAGAACATCACAGTCTGCCTCCTACATGAACTCAGGCATGTGCTCACAGCTCCATCATACACTAAAGTCAAACATAGACTTACCACCATCCACACACCATACACATGGAAGATGGCCACTGTCATCTCTCTACATAGAAATGAATGGAGAAGAGAGGATTGTGCAATTAAGTGTCAACATTGAGGGAACTAGATAGGTCAGGGCCAGGAGTGTAATGCAAGATGCAAAAGCCATGATAGCTTACAGTGTTATGGTATAGTCTAGATTATTTCCAAGTAATATCCACTGTTGATGTGCAAGCGAACAACCGTATGAGGTCCTGTTCATGTCTTCCAGGTAAATGGGGTGGCTACAGTGTTGCAGGAGTTGGCGTTGCCACCTCAAAGCAAGAGGTTCTCTGGCTCAATCCTTGGCTGGGGTGACTTCTGTGTGGAGACTGCATGTCCTCCCTGTGGTCAAGTGGGTTTCCTCCAGGTGCTCCGGTTTCCTCCTACATTCCAAAGATATGCTGTAGATGGATTGGACACTCTAAATTTACCCTAGGTGTGCATGTGCCTTCTGTGGAAAGTTGGGCACTGGGCTGGCAACTCAGCACTGTAAAAATTCCACTGCCAATCATGAGCAGACAGATGATCTGCTGTGGCGACCCCTAACCGGGAAAAGCCAAAAGAAGAAGATGTCCTCCAGGTAATATGCAACGTCCATGGAGCATTAACCAACACAGAGAATGACACCATAGTACAATATGTCATACACCATTACAACATATTATTCAGCCACAGAGTCCAGGATCTGCAGGAGAGGACAGCCCTGTGGTATGAGCTCATCCACAGGATAAATGATGTTGGCTTGCACAGCCGAAATTATGAGCAGGTGTGGCATCATTGCACTGACCTCATCCGCCATGCCCATCAGCAGGCTGCTGCCATTGTGAGGGACTGGCTAGCCACAGGTAGAGGTCAAGCCATCCAGCCCCCACTAACACATGCTGAGGAGCTCCTCACCAGCCTTGGGGCACCCGCCCGCCAGACAAGCCATGAAGCTGAAGACAGCATTGTGGAGGTGGGTGCCACCCACACACACTGGATGAGGAGTGTGCAGGTAAGGCCCCAGTGCACATTACTAGAATACTGTTGCTTATCCATTTTTATCTGTAAGGTATCTACATGCATGTAGTCTTTTGCTGGAGTGTAGTAATGCACAAATGTGCATAATCCATAGTATTGGGGTTTGTACTGTTGATGTGCTGAAATGCTGCTTCCACCCTGTACCAATGCCACAGGTGTGGCTACTGACATTACTTCTCTCCCACAACTATTTAGGTCCCTCTGGTATACAACTGGGACAGCAGCCTGTCGCTGGTGAGTATGGAGTTGTTTTGTTCAGATTTGCCAATACATCAGCCATGTTAAGGCAATGCTATTTGCCATGCACACATTTAATACACCTACCCATAATGCATGTTGTACATGTTCATTTTTATTGGTGTTAACTGTACTGCATCACAGTGGTCACCATGGCAGCATATCTGAAGGGTATGTAAGATTCCTGCAGTATACCTCACAACCTGTCAGTGCAAGATGTGTGGACAGAGATAAACAAAATGATGGGACAAATGGCCTACAGTAGGGACATGTATGAAACATTACCCTTATACAGTGGATACAACAGTGTATATACCACTATTACAATGGCAACTGTTCCTGATATATACAACGGCAGACCACAATAACACATTCCACACCTTTTACAACCTGTAATTTGATCCTAGCATGAGCAATGAATATGTAATATAGAATCCTATATTAGAACAACAAATATGGGGTATACTAAACACTGGAAGCATATGTGTGCACACACTCTAAATAACATATTGTGGAGGCAGCTTGTGATGTACTGACAGCATTCACTCTTCCTGAGTACACACCTGCCATCAACTACAGGGCCAAAATGTCACACCAAGTAAAGGTCTGATGTGCAAGAAGTATGCCCATGACATTTGCTCAGTTGCCTGCAACAGAGGCAGCCATGGCTTGCACACATCTTGCAAAGCATAAAATGGATCCCATATCTGAAAGGTAGCAGTCAGGAGTGGGAAAAGTAACCTTACCTCACCTTGCATATACCATGGCAAACAGTGCAGACAGTGATCTAGAGGTGTATTAGATATGGAAAATGGTGATATAGAAAAGAAACAGATTCCTATCCAAAACAGATGAAAAAACATATTGCAAACTGGTTATGGAGGCTGCCCAGAGACATACAGCAACACTGAGGGAGATGCAGGAATGTCTAGCAAGTATTGCCTCTTAGTACCTGTGTCAACAATCACCTGAATTCTGCATAAGTGTGGCCTATGGGGTAGAGTAATCAGACAGAAGATTTGCCCCACATGAAACATCATTCAGGGATCTGTACAGGTAGCATAAGCATAACATCAAGTCTCCCAAAGGCATGTGTTGCAATGTGTAATGGTGTCAAAGACCAAGGCTCAAACCTACAGACAGCATTCATAAAGATACCTGTGGTGCACAAGCAACACGTCACTCCACCTCATGGCCACCATCCCCAACTTTTAGCTTGCTGGTGCCAGTGTACACCTTTAGGGTTGCTGTTCATTATTTGGAACTAGGGTGGTATACATAGTGGGTGGAATTTGGAATACTGCAAAATAACAGTCATGTGTGGCCCATAGTTGTCAGGCATCTACAATAAAGCTGAGGATGGGGAGGGGTGTCAGCTTCAAACCCAACAGAGAACTGAAGCATACATCCAATGCTAGCTAAGAATGGCTGTATCTGAACACAGTCAAGGTTATGAATTGTGCCAGACATAACCAAGACTCTACAGCAATGGTGAAGCCACTGTGTGACCAACAAGGGCTGTGCACATGAGCTGACCTTGCAATCTGGTAGAGTTGGGGGATTTTTGTAGGGCAGACAGGCCAAATAATGCCAGCCAAGTAAAGATGGGCCATGCTAGTATACCCCTTCCAGGAATAGTGACTGCTGTAGTTCACTTAACAGGTGCTTCAACAAACCATTGTTTTAAGGGTGTGCACACATATGCAACCCGCATATTGTATGCATCTCATTCAGCATGTCCACAACTAACACATTTGTTTGATACTGCATTGGATTGCACAGGTCACATGTCACATATCATGTGTGTATAATGTTATCAAATGCAGTATTGTGGCCCCACTGTATATCATAGAAGAGGCTAGCATGTCAACAGGGGTGTGTACACTCCTCATATCCACATTAAGCTTTGAAGGTTGTCAGTATAACCAGATTTTATTGCACATGCATGCACTGCTGGTGATGTGATCTGCAAATCAAAGGTCAGGCATTAATTATTGACATCAGTCCTCTTATCATCCCAGTTATGTGTCAGACAAACACATAGGGGCTGTGAGCAGCAGAACAAGCATAACTGCCAGACATCTGCACATTCAGCAATGATTTGTACACTTGTGAGATATGGTGCACAGTACATGCCAGTGTGCTGTACAATTGCACAGCAATAATGTGTACATGGATGCAGTGTGTTCCAGGGGAAGGGGCCTCACCTAGTAACACAACCTATGCATCACAGAGATGTATATTGCTGATAACAAGGATTAAGAATAGCTGCAATGCATGATGTTTAGTGCCATATCTCGTGTATGTCAACTGTTGGGTAATGAGAAGTCTGTATAATATCTTTGTGCCACCTCACCTGTAAATGTGTGTGTGTGTGTGTGTGTGTGTGTGTGTGTGTGTGTGTGTGTGTGTGTGTGTGTGTGTGTGTGTAGAAGTAAACCATAATGTACAAGGCTTAATTTATATTTCTTGTCTGCCCCTCACAGGTGGCGAGCTGGGTCAGGGTCCCTCCTACAGGCAAACTGATTTAAGTATCATACAGACTCTAACAATGATGATTGGCATAGTGAGGCACAGGCAGGGTTGCCAGGGGCTGAATCTGTGCCATTGGTTGGCATCCCACTTTTATCCAGCCCATCCCCACACACAGTCACAATGCCGATGCATACCCCATCACCAGTGGCCATAGATGAGGGACAGTTGGAGAGTGGTGGCAGGGGACAGGAAAGTGTGGTGACTATGGCAAGTGTGTCTGTACGGATGACCGGTGAGGTCCCACACAGGCAGATGGACAGGGTGCTCATAGGAGGGCTGTTGGTCATCATGCCCCTGGCAGAAGTGCCACAGCAGGTGTCACAAGATGCATGTTTTGGGCCATCATGGAGGCACAGACACGTATGGAACATTACAATGGAGATAGTCTGAGGCTCCAGAGGGCTACTCTTCCTGCTGCACTGACTACATTCATGATCATGCAGATGCCCACCATTATTTTGCAGAGGTCATGGATAGACATTTGGGTGAAATGGTGGGAATCCTCAACCATGTGGTGTCTGTGGTAGAGCATGTGGTGGGAGTAGGGCATTGGCCATGTTGATGTAGGACAGCAACACCAACAGGTAGAATTCTATGTGGATGTGCAACATCTCACTCCCACTCCTATAGTGGCAGTACCAGCACCTGCACTGCAAGGGGGGTGCTGTTCACAACTGAATGCAGCAGGCCATGTACACATGGTTCTGGCTGGTCCCAACAGGGATGCGTATCCAGCAGACAATTGTCATCATCAGGGGAGTGTACCATATCTTGGATTCTGCCTGGTGGGGCCAATGCAACCCCTGGCAGGTGCAGCTCCTATGCCCATGGCCGGACTCAGTGAACTGTACACCTTGCCATGTATGGTCCGTAGTTCTCCAACATACCCCACATGGCAGAACTATGTGCATCCATACACACAAACACATCACCATCAAAGGTAGGGCACCTGCATACCTACACACACCATGTCTGCACAGGCCATTTAATAAACAACCTACACTACATACATGATGTCAACCAAATGGCTCAGCCTAGGCCCCTGGCAAACTCACACCATACCCTGTGCATATGATGATACCTATGCCACATCCCTGCCATCCATACCATCGATACAGGAACATGCTAATATGGTTCTGATGCACAGGGTGAATGTACTAAAGTTTACCAATGTAATGCTGTTTAAAGTGTTGTCAGCTGGAATGTTTAATGCTTATACATCAGAGTGTGTAGCTGTCCAGCCATGATGCATTATTGCTGTCATTAACACTGACTGAATGTGGTCTCTATAATGTATTCTGTTTGTGTTCTAGTTGTCTGTGTGTCAGGAGGATGATGTTCTGCTGTCCTTTCCTACAAGGGGTGTGGCACTGTTGTGACACATTGACTGTGTCATATCCTGAGTACAGCTGAACACAAGTAACAGGTCTGTATAACAGTTATGGCATGTGCCACATGGCTGATAGGTCTGAGGGGTGTATACAGGTGAGTGCATGGTGGATGATGTAAGCAGCTTTTCTACAGTGAACAATAATAAGTGTACTGGGTCGCACACACCAAATGTTTGTGAATAACACACACACACACACAGAGGCTTTTGTGTTGATGCAATACACATAGAATACTTTTTATATTGATCTACTTCATTTTGCAGATAAATCATTTTGGCCTATATAATTCCACCAAGACTAAATTGCCAAAACATCAGTACATAATCAGTCCACCAAATTTAATTTAATTGGAAATGGTACTTGCAAGGTATATGTCCTTTTCCCCAATGTAGTGCATTCCTGGAGTTGGTATACATAGTTGTGCTGGTGATGGGGCACAGGGCCCCACTTTGGAGGGTGTGGGGGTGGCATAGAACCACAAATAGTGTGATTAACAACTACTTAACCTCTTAATATAAACTGGACAGTATAACAGCACACTAAGTGGGGGGATACTCACAATACCCCCAATGTGGGTGGCTGTGCCAACAACAACCTCACCCAACTATATATACCAACTCCAGTATCACTGTACAGCAGTACAGTGGGGAAAAGGTCATTTACACATCCACTACTAGTTTTGATGGAATGAATTTCTACAAGATGATTGCTTTGCAATGTTACCTTTTGCCAGTTTTGTCGGACAATGATTTCCCGGGAAATATATTTTCTGCAAACTGAAGTAGATCCCTTAACATACACAAACACTTACTTGGCAACATTGAGATTAGAACCACTACCTAGGTACTTGTTGCTACTAATGTGTTTGGCCTTAATTGCACACACAACACAGCTTGTGGGGTGAGGTTTGTCCCAAGCTTCCTGTAAAGTGAACAACATTACCAGGCCTTGTACAGTATGGAAATGGGGAATGTACTGGGTGTTAATGGACAATACATAGTATAACATACTGACATATACACATTGACAAACACAGTCATTGACACATTTGAGAGACCTGGGTTTAGCAGTGCTGATTACCTTGTCAGTGAGTCATACTGTTATAGAGTTTTTGCACACAGCACATGCATCATTGGGCTGGGTAGTGTCATCAGTTACCTGTATGGTTGATGGTGTCAGCAGTCCTCCTACAGTGGACTTTGGGACATGTACTGGGGGTAACATGGTGTAAAGCCAGTATACCCAGCAGCCCCACCTCACATTGGATATTGTACTCACTGAAACCCATGATAATACTCTGACATACCCACAATCACACATTTACCAGGACTGCAATACAAACTCTTGTCTATCTAATTATTGTTAGTACAGGGATATGCATTTATTGCACAAGCCACAGGGATAGAAGGGTGAGGGTTTTGTCATGGCTCTCCTAATGTCAGCAACATCACCATCACTTATAATGTATGGTAAGATTTTGTGTATTTGGAGAATGAGGCCTCAGAATACTGTCTCTTACAAATATGCACACTCACACACACACACACACACACACACACACACACACACACACACACACACACACACACACTTGCCAGGACTCAGAGGGTAACCCACACCTATCTACCCATTTGTAGAACAGAGTTATGCTTGTACTGCAAACTCCAGGTAACCTATAGGGCGAAGAGTGTGACAAGGTAAATTTAATGTGAATTACAGCAGCAGCCCTTTCTAAGTATATCAATGGGGGGTGTAGTGGGTGAGAAGGTCCTCAGAGTATTTTCAACTACAAGTTTACAAACACACAAACACTGATATACTCAGTAATGCACACAGACACATTTGTCAGAACTGAGGTCCATAGCTGCAGATGTTCCTAGGTGTGTAGCAGGCTAATGTCCATGGAGAGATGAGAAGAGTAGGGTATGTAAGTACACTAGTATCATGTCACCTGACATTTGTCAGCAGGCCATCTATCATCTACTGCCACTTGAGTGATCCTCAGGGTGACAGTTAAATTCAACATCCACTCATCTGGTTTTCTCTTGAAGATGGTCAGTGAGGTGCTCCAATTGACATGTAAGCAACATATATTGCATAACATGGCCAGTGTCTGGGTTAGAGACCTGTACCAGAACATGTTCTGTTGCCTGTGGTAGTCTGGTTGAGGTATCAATGGCATGTGGTGAATACATAGTGGGGTTTCCTAGCTGTGACATTCATAACACAGCTGGTCAAACATGTCATTGTCAGTCAATAAGAGATTGCCTGTAAGTAGCAAAGACGAATATCTGAGATCTGCACATTGGTATAGAGGACAGACAGAAAGTGGATAGCCAACAGGTTATGCATTAGGATGAATGTTTTGAAAGATAGATGTCTGAAACTGATCAATATGCCATTACTACATGACAGCAGTCCTCAATGACATGTCCTAAAAACATAGTAGTCTACAGTTAACATATCAGATCAATATCCAGTAGGAGATACATAAAAACATACAGCTCAAACACCAAGAACACAATAGTCAATACTCAGAATCCAGCTTTGATGTATGGTTCCAGTGCTACAATCTGCATTCTACTCTTACTTGGAAAAGCATTGTTAAAAGTAGTAGTGTAATGATACAAAACATGCAAGTGTGACTGCATATAACCTGGGATACTACCCAAGTATGAAAAACATACAAAGAGGAAAGATTATGGTATGACCCATGTATACTCAGGTGTTTCATACAGTATACTCACATCCCTTACTACTGTAATGACAGCACATAGGCATATGTTATGTACATGGAATTAAATACACTTGTTAAAAATGTCATTGCCCTGCTATTTGATCAGACTGGAATATGATCACTGGTTACCAGGGGTAATCTATGCTTAGCAGGTTTAAGCATTGCCTGAATGTAAATGCTAAGTAGACTGGCGCACTGGTAAGTGAAGCCTACATGGTGTAAGCACCTATTTGTTTAGCCATACGTTAGCAGCACTTACCGTTGTGCAAACCCATGCAAACCCACTTAAAGCCACTTTAAAGCACCTTAATCACCGTGTCTCCTTCAGCCATTGTTCTGCCCAGCAACAAAATAAATAGCTCATACATGACTTGAACCCAGGACCCTGTTCATATGTTCATAGGTAGATACTAGGCTATTGACCCTAGGGCCTATATAAGCCTAGCCAAAAAGGTACCCTGGTTTTCGCCACCCAAGAAAATTATTTTCCTGTGCCCCGGTTAAACAGAGCCACATAAGTGATCCCTGGGGTGAATTTCCAATTTCTCATTCAGTCATCAAGATTTTTTATTGAAGAGTGCTAATGAGGAGCTTTGTTTGATATAGAGAGGTAGTTTGTTCCACAGTATGGGAAGTCTCTGGGACAGGACTCTATCCCTCCAGCATGTTCTGTTTATTGTGGTGACAAGGTTTAGGTCCCTAGAGCATGTAGCTTGGATGGATTGGGATTTCTTTAAGTGGAGCATGTCCAACAGCTCTGGGTTTGACATAGCTTTGTATGTTAGGCAGAAATCGCCTCTGAGTAGGCGATATGCAACAGAATAAAGTTGGAGGTTTTTGAGACGGCCTGCATAAGGCATCTGTTTGAGGCCAGTAATCCTCTTTATGTGTGCCATGTAGAAGGATTTCCTGACTACTGTGGTGATGTGATTATCAAAGGAGAGACTACTGTCCACCTGTGTACTTACACACATATATATATATATATATATATATATATATATATATATATATATATATATATAGAGAGAGAGAGAGAGAGAGATATAAAACATATGCCTATAACATGTAGTGGAGTCATACTTCAGCACCATAACTCTCAACCTCTTAGTGCAAGGGAACGTAATGTAAGTATTGCAGTTACAAATGTAGAATGTAAATGTAGAATGTTGCTACAGTAACAAGGTTTGTACTATTTACTGACTGCAATCATTAGAGTATGCTACTGCATTTATAAAGACAGAAAATGTGTGAGTAAAACACCACATGTAAGACTCCAAACTCTGGCCAGTCTGCAGATAGCCCTACAGGTGAGAGTTTTCTCAACCACATAACAGTGTCATGTCAGACTTTAAATCATGCAGAACAGCCATATCCACACAAACCCTTTTAACTCATTGCATCCGTGGGACGCCTTCAGGTGTTTCTGCAGTTAACTCCTACTGACGCCTCTAAACATCAAATATTGCTTATTCATATTTGCATCAATAATTCCAAATCCATGCTATGTACAAGGTTTTAAAACATTTCATCTTAAAGCATACACAATAACAAACTCAACTGTATTAATATTTGATCTCTGCCTAGCATACATAAATAGATATTAACTGTTTTTTTTTTGTGATATTAATTTATATAGATATAATTTTTACATTTTTCTAAATATCTCAACAAACAGGTAACACATACAGAACTCCTTAGCCTCAAATGAAAGCTATTAGCTGGGTGAATAAAATGCTGCTGACAGTTTGTGTGTAATTCGAGTGGTTGCTGAGATATTGTAAGTTGTTTACAAAATATTACAAATGTAATAGTTACTGTATTTACTGTGACTTAAAAAATCAGTTTAAGACCTAGAACCTAAAGAATACTACCACTATAAAATGGTTTCTGCTAAAGAGTTTGTCATTTATACTTCTTTCATAATCCCAATGGTTCTAGGGATATGAACATTTGCTTGAAATGTAAAGACATCATTTTATTCTGTCAAAAGGTTTAGGCTCCACTCATTGGAAGTTACTGTGCAAATTTCCTGAGCTCCATTGGAGTGAATGAGTTAAACTAACATTACTTCAAATGTAGAATAGCAATACTTACATTCTGTCCCCATGTCTGGAACATCCCCCTCCAGTTTGTTGGCCTGTCTCCACAGTGTTTGTTATAAGAGGTAGTTCCAACTACCCTATGTGATGCTGTTTGACAGACACCCACATGAAGGCCTGGTCACAGTGAAGGAAAAGGGCCAACGCCCACATGAAGTGCTTAGTTATAGGAGTGTGTTTCCATGCAATTGGCTATAGGAATGATACCACAGCTGTTTCACATGCAATTAGCAAGTGGGGGACTCCAATTTGTGCACAGGCCATCAGCTGATCATGAGCATTACCTACAAAGCCCAAACTGCTGCTTATGCAAAACAGATGTATTTTTCTACATCCACCAGAGAGACAGAGAGAGAGAAAGAAAGAAAGAAAGAAAGAAAGAAAGAAAGAAAGAAAGAAAGAGAAAGAAAAAGCAAGACCATCACAACCATACTACAAAAAGAAATCTGTGAGACGCACCAACCTACCTGTGAAATGCAGCAACTGAAACAGGCAAAGAAAAAAAAGGTATGTGAAAGAAGCAATCATGTAACGGAATGTAGTAGGGTGTATGTAAAAGAAGTAAATAGGAAGCTCAACAAATATTTCCCAGCAACACTTGCTGTACTGATATGCTGCTGATCAGAATCTATGGCCATAGCATCTGTGTCTGTCTGCCTGTAGTGACATAGAACACAGCTCACACCCCTGAGTCAGTCATGTATGACTACTACTGGAGTGCGGTTTGAACAATACTGACTGTGACACTCCTAGGTCAGCTAATAGTATATCGCTTATATCCACATGTTAATTGTGAATACTAGTATGATATACATGTCTATATATATATATATATATCTATATATATATATATATATATATATATATATATATATATATATATATATATATATACATATGTGTGTATATATATATATATATATATATATATATATATATTTATATATTTATATATATATATATACATTTATATTTTTATATATATATATATATAGAGAGAGAGAGAGAGAGAGATGTGTATAGATATGTATATATATATATATATATATATATATATATATATATATATATATATACATATGTGTGTGTGTGTGTGTGTGTGTGTGTGTGTGTGTGTGTGTATATATATATATATATATATATATATATATATATATATATATATATATACATATATCTGTAGTGACTCTTAACAGGAACAGTTCACTTGTAAAACCATGCATCTTGACTCAAGTATTGCACCTACAAGGCAACCCACCTGTGAGGGTGGCAGATGTTGTATCAGCATGATGTTTCACTCAGGTATGATACCTCATGCTGCCATATGTGTCAGTACAGTCACTGTGGCCTATTTGTCTATAATATCACATCCATGGTCATTGTTAAGGCCCAAAGACCACTACTGACCACGTATAGGTTGCAAACATATGGATATGCCAGACTCATCCAGTCATAGGACTGTAAAATGGTTTAACCTAGTGCATGTGAGGTAGCTGCTGTTACCACACTATATAAAGTAATGGCAGCGGGAGGTAGTCACCAGCCATGTATGGTATATACATCAAAATTGTATATGCCCCACAATATATGATTCTCACAAACATACAAATAGTTGCCAGCATAAGGATTAGAACTCCTGCCTATCTAGGTATGTCTACTATAGTGTTATGCAGTTACCGCATGTGCTACAGAACTTACTGAATGTTCACATGGCCAAAGCTGTTGGCACAGCTGTGGTAAACTATTACAGGGGGCAGACAGTCTGCTTTCTGTTCCACCTGTACATCATGCTGGTTCTTCCTGTCTTGCACTTCAACTAGCATTATGGCTTGGCACTTCACCAGGTTATTGTATCAAGAAGTGTGGTACACTTGGGAGCCATCAGCAGTACTCATTCATCACAGAAGTAGCTGCAGTACTTGGTAGTTATTTACACCCCTCCTGGCATGTTTGTATGCCGCTTATCTGTTCTTTCACCCATTAACCTGGAGCACTTGTCCATTCTAAGGCACTGTTGCAATGCCTCGTGTACACAGACAACCCTCCCCTCTAAACTCCAAATACTCAGACTTGTGACCGTTACCCATATATCACCCAATGTGGACATATGCACTCCCCAGCAAAGACTGGACTAACATGTCATGAGGATATGATCAACACCTGCACCACACCATGTGGAACACATAGCTGACCATGACACCCACTTTGACAGCCATGACATACAGTGAAAAGCCACACACACCCTCCCAGAGGCACTCAATGGACATTTACCCAAACAGCACAGACCATAAAGACAGACACCCACTCAGACACCATGACATGGCACATGCCAAGGGACACATATTTAACCTACACAGTGTGCCCCTCAACCTAAGTTCCTAAGGCTAACCACCTTGCACAATACAGTGATCATGGGCAACTCAATACTGAGGCACACACATATCCCACTCACTACATTGAATATGGAGAAGGTAACAGCCAAATATCTATCACATGCCAGCATCCAACACATGACACAGCCAGTCATGGCACTCCACAACAACTAGGAGTATCACTCTGTAGCCATGTGAGTGTGAATGTCTTGACAAGAGACATGGTTCAACTCTCTGATTATGTGGTCCAGGCAGGTATGACAGTAGCCTTGAGCAGTTTACCACCGTCACCCAGACTGATGCTGCGGTACTATCAACAGATGTGTGACACATCCACCATGTCATAGGCAGGGTACAGTATGTGCACCGAAATCCCTGGTCTGCAACACAGTGATTGCATATGCCTCACAGATTATAGTGTTGAGGGTTGTACATAGGTATATGTTGATCTGCATCTGTTGTAGAATGGAGAATGGTACGTGTTGTAGTTTGGACACATCTCCGATTGCTAGACGAAGAAGGCAACCTCCCTGCTGAGTGGTTCTTTCACCAATACTCCAGAAATAAAGATAAAAAATGTGAGATACCAGCCACGAAATGAAGATGCAGAAGACTCTCTGAGTAAAAATGCAATACGCACACTGATAAAATCCAAACTGCAAATTAATATCCAATACGATTTATTAGAAAAATAGAGATGAGCGCTTTCGCGTGGCAAATCCACACTTCATCAGATAACAATTAGTTAACTGCTATGCATTTAAATACCCGCTTACGCGGGAAAATCTTGCAATCAAAATAGTTAATTAATTCAATTAAAACATTGCTAAAATGTAAATTCATTATAAATCTTATGTTCTTATTTTAAAAACTTATACTAAATGTAAGAATCTTGTGCAAACAATAAAATGCTAACAAACACATTATCATTTCACTTATCGGGAAGTTTTCATATTATATTGCTCCGTACATGTTAAATTCCTAAACAAAATCTCTAAGCAAAACAAGCTGAATATTATATTCATTTGCAGTATATCTGCTTGATATAATATGTTGCTGCCTCATGTGTGTGTGTGTGTATATATATGAACTGGACTGATGTTTTCAAAGTTCACGGTGCAAATATATTTTTATGCTATTAAACAATATACACCTACTATTTCATATGTATATGTATAAATATAAGTAGATCTTTATATACAATGTCCACCATGTAAGTATAACTTATGTATTGTAAATAAAACTGCTATATGAATCAAATAAAATAAAATTAAAATTAAAGTATCTATTAGTCATGTATAAATATGTAAATGACTAAATATTAAAAATTATAAAAATGTATATATTATGAATATGTATAATAGATAGATGAATAATCATTTATGAAGTCAAAATAAATTAATAAATTAATAAGATCATGTATATAATATAATACATGTCAATCAATTTAAACATGTATGAAAAATAAATATTATTCTAATAGCTAACTTAAAAATAGTAGTGAAAAAACATAACATTATATATAAATATATTACAGCTTTTTATGTATGAGTATATAAAGTATATATAATAAGCATACAAAAGAATATAAAATATATATATATTATTTCCTGCCCAATAGTACTGGTTTAATAGATAAATAATTATTAATGCCAGGAGTGAGATGTGCACCAAGTTTTAATATCCAATTTAATTCGGATAGTGCCAAATCATTTTCCAAATCACCTCCTCTGGTATTTTGTGGTACTATTTGTAACACTCTAAAACTAAACTTGTGTGTGGGATGGTCTATAATATGTCTAGCTAACGCATTGGTTTCTGTAGCCTTACGGATGTCATATAGGTGATTGTAGATCCTGTCCTGTAGTCTTCTTTTTGTTAAGCCTACGTAAAAGGCTTGACAGGCTGTACATGTTGCAAGATAGATGAGATTGCATGTATTGCAATCAGCATAAAACCTAGGGGTGAAAGTGAAGTCAGCAGTAGGATGTTTATATATCTGAGTATCAGTAATATAGCTGCATCTGTTACACTGTTGACATGCAAATGTACCCTTATTCGATGACTTAGAAATATTTATGCTATTCATATTAATCCTTGTACAGTTATCATTACATAGAATCCTTTTTAGATTCCTACTATTTTTATATAGGAGTCTAGGTCTTATACCTATAATTTCTTTGGTATGTACATCCATAGTAAGGATATTCCAGTTTCTTTGGATTATTTGTTGAATCTTGTGGATGTCACTAGTATATGTAATAGTATAATCAATCATATTATTTTTACTGTTGAACCCCTTGTAACTTCTGTAGGTATGATTGTTTTTAGATGGGACTACATATTCATTACTGATGGGATCTTTGTCTCCCAGGACATCATGTCTAATGGTCCTTACCATCTCTGTTTCATAACCTCTACTGATAAATAAGGTTTCCATAGAATTAGCTTCTTTCAATAAATCATCAAGTTTGGTACAGAGTCTAGAAATTCTTGTAAATTGGCTCTTAACTATGCCATAGAAAGTATGTCTCGGGTGCATACTATCAAATGTTAAGATGGCATTCTTCCATACCGGTTTTCTATATAAACATGAAGTAATAGTACCTCCTGCGGTTATTTTAAGAGTGACATCAAGAAAATGTATTTCTTCTGGTGAGCTTTCCTTAGTAAACCTAAGAAATGTAGTAGTGGTTTCAAGATGTTTCAAGAATGAGTCAAAAGAATGCAAAGTACCTTCCCAAATGATCAGTATATCGTCTACAAAGCGTTTGTAGAATCTGACAGATTTGAACATGTCATTGCTGAATAGATGTAATTTCTCCCACCAAAATACCACAAGGTTGGCATAAGTGTTCGCACAGGGGGTGCCCATAGCCACCCCCCATTGCTGTAAATAAAATGTGTCTCCAAATAGGAACACATTATTGGTGAGTACTAATTCAAGCAAATGGCATATCAAAATGACTCTGTCATTTGTAAATGTTGTCTCATTGATCAAAAGTTCCCTTATGAATTGTATACCAATATCATTTGGTATTGATGTAAATAGATTTTTTACATCAAGTGTTATAAGTAAGCATTCCTGTTGTATATTACTTAGCTCTAAAGTACTAAGACTATCTAATAGATCATAGGTGTCCTTTAAAATGGATGAAAACTGGTTCACAATGGGCCTCAAAGTGTCTTCTAGAAAGACTGAGATATGAGTACTAGCCCAATTGTCTCCTGATACTATGGGTCTTAAAGGAATGGGGAATATATCTTTATGTATCTTCGGTATACCTTTAATTAGTGGTATAGTGGGATGCTGTATAGAGAAATATTCAAAAGTCTCCAGACTAATTTGACGGCACATAAGAAGATCATAAAGAACGTCTTTTACTATTTGTATGATTTTGGTTACCTCTGTGGAAGTTATTTGAGTGTAGGTGTCATCATCTGACAACATATTAGACATATTAGTTACATATTCTGATGCATCTAATATTACTACTCCTCCCCCCTTGTCTGCTGGTTTCACAACTATGTCCTGATTATGTTTAAGATTAAACAAGGAAAGTGACTCTGATTGTGTTAAGTTATGAAATCTCCCCTTTTTGTCAGCTTTAGAGAAAAATTTATAATATTCTTCTTCACATATTTTTAGGAAGCATTCTACATGTGATGGCATAGCTGGTGTAAAAGTGCTCTTACATTTATAGCGTACAGCTTGTGCTTGGACATTAGTAACTTCAGTATCAGTGAAAAAGAGTAATTTTAAGCTCAGCCTTCTACAAAAAAGTCTTAAATCAATCAAAGTTGCGTTCAGTGTAGCTGGTGTGGCTGGAATGAAATTAAGCCCTCGATTTAGAATGCTGACACTTGAGTCATCCAATACGCAACTAGAATAGTTAAACAGCAAGCAAGAAGTCAATATCTCTTTCTCCTGTTCTGCGTGAATTTCTCTGCTGAGTACTTCCTTTTGCGAGAGTCCCTGCTGTGGGATCGCCCTCTTGTTTGTTGTACAAACTTTTTTTGGTATGGTAAAAAAGGTAAGGAAGGTGCAAGTGTTGTCGAAATGTTCTTAGGTATCGCTCCTGTTGCACTAGCTGACTGATTAATAAAGAGTGCTTCCTGGTTTGGAGGGGGTGTGTCGGCGATTGATTGATCATTGCCGTTAGCACCAGAAATAGTTGCAATTGATATATCATTGTTAATTAAAGATGCTGGAACATGTGGCAGCGGTTGAATAGTTACTGGAGTTGTAAGTGCTTCCCTGTATTTATTAGATGTTGTTGATAGTTCCGATTGTTGGTTTGAGACCGTAGATTGAGAGGCTTGGTGTCTGGGCCAAACGAACACTTGACCCTTTAGAAAATCGTTGTGATCACGTATCAGCTTTCTTTGCTTAGTGAGTCTGAGTCTGTCACTGAACGCATTGACCTGTGTGAATACATTGCTTATCTTGCTCAAACAGTGGTCGGAAACAAAGCGTTCAGTTATCTCTTTATAAATGAGATCTGTTTTACTTCGCAGATCTGTTTCCAAAGGTAAAAAATATTTAAGCATGAGTTTGGCATAACTAAAGCCTAGTTCAATGTTCAGGTCTTGTCATTGTTTAAGTAGTATGGGATGCGAGTCCCCATACGTAGGCATGCAGAAAACCCGCATGCCTCTGGGGACTATTTTGAAATGTATACATGCCTCCAAATGTAGCCTTTGCCAAGCATACCTTTGCAATTGATATAAGTTATCTTCTAGAGTTTTTAACAATGAATAAAAATCAGAGAGATTATCACCAGTGTCATTGGAATGAATATGTCCAGGTTCTTGGGCAAAATCCAGAGACAATAAAGGGTTGTTACCTTGATGTATTAGGCCATTCCATAATATAGATGTGTCCCTCGGCTCCAGATTCTTGTTAGACAGATTGGTTGCAGGTTCCATCGTGTGCAGAGATAGCCAACAAAAATGAGAAAAGCAGCTAGATGAAGAAGGCAACATCCCTGCTGAGTGGTTCTCACCAATACTCCAGAAATAAAGATAAAAAATGTGAGATACCAGCCACGAAATGGAGATGCAGAAGACTCTCTGAGTAAAAATGCAATACGAACACTGATAAAATCCAAACTGCAAATGAATATCCAATACGATTTGGTATCCTGATCTGCAACACAGTGATTGCATATGCCTCACAGATTATAGTGTTGAGGGTTGTACATAGGTATATGTTGATCTACATCTGTTGTAGAATGGAGAATGGTACGTGTTGTAGTTTGGACACATCTCCGATTGCTAATAACCACAGCTACAAGGGATATTCATCAAATAAACACACTGGGATTACTATTCACACACACACACACACACACACACACACACACACACACACACACACACACACACACACACACACACACACACACACACACACACATTTATGAGTACTAAGATCCATAGGTTCATTGCTTCGTAGGTGTGTAGTAGGTGAATGGGCCTGAAGGCTGTACAAGGCTAGCCCAAGTAATACCCTGGCATCAGGCCACATGAAAATAGTCCTTAGTGTGGCTCAGGAGTATAGTCACTGGAGTGGTCACCAGGGATGGGTATTACATTCCCCATCCACTCATCCAGATTTCTATTGTGGGTGGCCAGTGATGTGCACTGCGGCACATGTATGTGATTTATATTCCATAACATGGACAGTGTCTGGGTTGTGCACATGTCCCACATACATGTTCTTTGAAGTGTGGAAGTGTGCTTGAGGTCTCTGGGGCAAGCTGTGTGGACAGCTTGGTATCTTCAGAAGTAGCATTTCTGATCTCATTTGTTGAGACCTGGCTATGTAACTGAGGTAGTGATTGCACCTACATAGACAGTATGATATGGGGATTCATTGGAGTTATTGGTGTCTATCCATACAGGGCATTTGTATAAGACATAGTATTCCCTTTATGGGGTACGTTTGCAGACTCTACACTTGTTGCAGGTATCCAGTGGTGAATATGGCAAAAAAGCCACTGTGCACATTAATTGGGCTACTGAGGGGATGGAACAGGATTCCATGTCCTTTTACTTACTGCATAACACACTCCATCAGGAGTTGTAACACATCAAAGTACTTTCTGATGTCAGTAGCAATGCTGTGGTCGATAGGCATGTAGTCCACTGCAGTCACACCATGGGTAGCATCTGTGAGGCAGTTTGCAGGAAAACTACCGATATGGTGGTTGCTGCCTATCCAAGTGTGTTTGTGTATAATCCGTGAGTGGAGAATGGTCTCTGAATATTATAAGGGTTGCCTGTATTGTTCACTAATCCATACTGTCACATAGTCATTGCACACGGCACTAGACATTTATGGCTGTGGATTGTCTACAGCCTATACGGTGTTTGACAACTGTTGACCTTGTAATGTGGACATTGGGACATATAGGTCCCATCCCAAAATGGATCCTGCTATTACACAATCACACCCACACAGGATACTGATGATAGGTTCACACACACTTGGCAAAACTGAGTTTTGAACTCCTACCTAGCTATGTATTGTTACTACAGTGTTACACATTTATCACATGCACCACGGACCTTATATGTTGGAGAGTTGTCCAAAGGTCTCTTTGAAGGTGAGTGCCATCAGGAGCAGTCCTAAATGAGGGGCAAGGGAAGTGTAGTAAGTGTGAATGACCCCAAAATCAGGGAACAAAAAAGACACACACATTTTTATAGTTTCCAGGACAAGGATTAGAACTCCAGCCTAACTAGCTTTCTATAATACAGTATTACACAGCTACCACAAGCACCACAGAGCTTACACATTGGAGAGCTGTCCAAAGGTATCTTTGAAAATGAGTGACATCAGCAGCAGTGCTAAAGGAGGGGTAAGGGAAGTGTAGTGAGTGTGAATGACCCCAGAATCAGGTGTCAACAGAGACATATATACTCTCTCACACAAACACACACATTTTCACAGTTGCCAGGACCAGGATTAAAACTTTCCCCTATCTAATTTGCTATACAATAGAATCATGCAGTTATTGCATGCACCACAGAGTTTATGGACTGAGACTTTACCAAAGGGTTATTTCAAGGTGACTGACATCAGCAGGAGTGCTAAAATGGGCAATGGAAAGTGCAGTGCATGTGAATGGGCCATAAATCATTACCATGAAAACACACACACACACACACACACACACACACACACACACACACACACACACACACACACACACACACACACACACACACACTCACACACACACACACACACACACACACACACACACACACACACACACACACACACACTCACTCACACACAACTTTACATTTGACAGGATTGAGTTTACAAATGCTACATGAATACTTATTTGTACTATAGTGTTACACAGTTATCACAAGCACCACAGACACTATATGGCTGAGGGCTACCAAAAGGAATGTCTACAGTGATTGACATCAACACATCATGTGATATAGGCCAATGGGATGTGTAGTGGGTGGGATAGGCCTTATAATGGAATTCTCTGTCACTGTCTGTCTCTCTCTTTTCCACACCTTTGTGTGTGTATTTTTGACATATTACTGTGTGTGAAGCATAAATGGTGTACAATTAGGAGTGTGTGCACAGACATCTGCAAATAACAGATATAAATATATATATATATATATATATATATATATATATATATATATATATATATATATATAGTCCACTGTGTTGTCAGACATCAGACATGGGCTTCATTTCTCTAAGTGTAAATGCATGCCTAGTATGACCTTCTGTATTGAGTGTGTGAATCCATTCCAGGTAGGGTTGTACTCCAGTCCAGAGTTTGTTGTTCTACATCTACTGCTAGCAAACTGTTTCTGCAGGATATCTCTCGATAGGTTGACAATATGGAGTCACAATGGGAAAAAGATAGGGGGTACTGTAACTATTGCTCTCTGTGCTGTTTGTATTACATGGTTGGTGTTATCAGAGATATTCAGATGTATGTACTGTTTTACACTGTGATGTATTATGTCATCAACTACTGACAGATATAATTATTTGCTCACAGTTATCTACCAGGAAATACAGGATGAATGACACAGAGTCCAGTATTGTGGGCCACAGCCTACGCATTCTTCCACACTCCTGCCATTCTGGAGGGGTAGCTACAGACACTTGCTGATGGGTCTATGTAAGTGGTCCAGCACCTTGGTAGTATGGTGGCTGAGGATCCCCTTCTTGTACATATATTGACTTAACTGAATGGCCATAGCCTGCTGTGGCCATGCCTCTCAGCTGTATAGATTCACCCAGGTTACCCAGAGGCAGGGATCATATATCTGGTCATTTCCCCTTCACATTGTGGTTAATGAGCAGGTTTGTAGCCCCCCATTAATGGGTTTGCAGGCAGGGGTAGTATGGGCTTCACCCCCCCCCAGTATTCTGTCCTCTTCCTAACAGTATGCAAGTGATATTTGAAAAGTTTTCCTATAGTTGGCCCTTCACCTCAGTGGTATCTATGGATTGGTCCACAGTTCATGCAGTAGGACATGGGGCATGCTACTGAGATATGTCAACATGGCCTTGCATTTGTGTTCTGTTGACTGTGTTAGGTTGTTAGTTAGGACCCCATGAGATACCATACATTGGCACTATGAGTGAGGCACAGGCCTTTGACAGAGGACTGTAGGCCATTTGGTAGTGATGCTGGCCATCTGTAGCAGGCCAGTGCATTCTGTTACTCATACATTCCCAGGCTGTGAGCCAGTGGATTCCCCTGGAGTGACAGGGCAAGTGTGCAAGGTGTTACTGGCAATACTTCCTGTCTATACTGATAGACTGGACTGGATGCAGGCAGGGTGCTGCTTACAGCTAGGGACACACCTGCATAGGACACCTCTTCAGCATGCTGCATTCTGTGGGTATTCCCATACAGAAGTGGGGTCATACTGTACTCATTCCCAAAAGCAAGGATATGACCTGTGATAAACCTGTGGCTTATGGTGGGGTGAGCTGAGTGCATGTGTGATATGGAAGCTAGACTGCACCAGTATTCCATACTACACAGACAACTAATGTGCTGCTAATCTGTGCTAATCTGTATGTCCAATTCCAAAGTTTTGTGCAGTTGACAGTTACATTATATGCACTCTGTCTAGGGTACTTCCACCTGTGTACTGTGTGTATATATGGGCCCATGTTCATGGCATGCCCATCTTTCAGATGGTGACAGATATTGACATCTGGACAGTGAGTATGGATGACTGCTGACATGGGTATCCCTGAGAAGCATTGTGGTTGGCACTGCAGTTGTCAGGACATGGTCCTGTCAACCACAGTACTGCCCATAGACCACTGATATACAACCCTCCATGCCTACATGCTGACCACTATCCTGTAGATTGGGCCAGCTCGGGCAATCTGTGCTCCACTGATATTACTCCACACACTTACATGTTACTGCATTTCTACATAGGATTGTGGGTGGGCTGGCACACCTGCTGACTTAAAACATTTGCTATGACTGTACTGGTATTTCAGGTACTCTGTTGGCTTCCATTTCATATTGTATTCTGACCTGTCATGCAGCCTGGAGGCATATCAGTAGGGTACAGATCTTAGGTTTTATTGACCTACATTTCAGTTTCAGACTTCTTATCCTTCAGATCTAACATACAACTGCCAGACCTGTTGTAGTCTGTCTGTGTAGGTCTGGTTGGGGGCTGTTCACCATTGCCATCATTTGTAGGCCTTAGCCCAGCCTTTCTTTATGGTCATCTACACTTGTCCTGCTGGCTGAGACTGGTGGTGGGTATGTGAGCCTCACTGACATGCATGTGTGTCCTATGGGCACCCACAGTTATTTGGGCCACCACATGTACTGCGGTGAGATTTGCCACCTTGTCCAGTAAAGTCTACTATGTTGACATCAGTATTTGTCATGGATTTCATGCTGCCCATATAGGTGTCTGCTATCTGCTGCCATCTTATTCCGCCACCCAATTCCCTTGCATGCTGCGTCCATACCATAGATAAAACTATCATAACATATTACTCCAGTCAGTACTTGATAAGAAAAGTGACTTACCTTGTGGCTGTGTCAGAACTGAGGACGGTGCTGGAAGGCTGACTATGTTGGATGCACATAGTACACTCCCTATACATGGTAAAGCACAGGTAGTGTCATGTTTGGCATCACTTTTACTGTATGTGAGAGTCAGAGAGAGGTGTCATTCCCTGCGTCCCTACCCTGTCAGTGTATGTGCTATGTGTTGCCTCTTTTCCAAGGCCTGGGCATATTGGGCATGCCTCCTTCTGCCTACATCGCCAGGCTCAGTTAGTTCCTCCTCCGAGTCACTCTGTGGCTGTGATGGTCTTGGCAATGGTGGGGGGCTGTGTGGCCTTTCTCCATGCTGTTCTTGCTGCAGCTGTTTCTGCAGGATCATATATTTTGTAGCATGGCACATACTATAAACATTTGTGTACATATAGCTGGAGAGTACTGCAAGGCTGCAATGTATATGTCTAGGCAGTTGAACCGTGACTTGAGCATCCCAAATACACACTCTATAATGATTATGGTTTGTGCATGTGCCTCATTATGGAGTTCTTTTTCAGGTGTGTGTACATTTATGAGAGGTGTCATCAGCCATGGCTTCAGTGCGTAGCCAGCATCCCCCACTAGGTGGCCATATGGGATGTCCCCACTAGCAAATGACTGGTACTGCTGTGTCATATGTCAGATGTGGGCATTATGATAGCTTCCAGGGCTGCCAGCACACACATTCATGATAATGCCCTGGGCATCACATGCAATCTGGCAGTTGATGGAGGGAAAGCCCTTGTGGTTTATGTAGACCCTACCCTGCTCGCTGGGTGGTGCTTTGATGTGTATGTGCATGCAATCTATGCCACCCACTACATAAGGGTATACTCCTATTTGCTGAAAGAGACACATATTGCTGGTCAACACCTCACACGTTTTGAGGAAATATATGTTTATTTATTTATTTATTTAAATTTGTTCACCGGGAGTGTCCGACTGGACAAAGGTCCATTTTCAGCGAAGGACCGGGGAGGACAGTATTTACATTGGATTACATAGTGATTTACAATTTACATAGCAATTACTTACAACATATTTACATATGAAGAACATAGTACATCAGTAGACAAATAGAATCTTTACCTGTGAAGTGCATACCAGACATTAACAAATGTTACAAGAAGAAGAAGTTTGTGCTGTATAATAAGTACTGGCTTATGAGCATCTGAGCTTGCTATAATCAAGGTAGTTAGTGGAGTGAAAAGAAAGGTAGTGGTTGGATGGGGTGGATGATATTAGAGTGGGAGTTGTAAGGGCATAGCCAGCATGTTTTTAGTTGCGCTTTTAGTAAAGTTTTGAAGTGGGTGCATGATGGTATGGAGGTAATTGTGGGTGGGAGTGAGTTCCATAATTTGGCTATGGCGCAAGAGAACAGTGCTTCACCAGCAGAGTTATTGGCTTTAGTGATCTGCAAGTGATTTTTGCTGCTGGATCTTAGTGGTCTGGTGGTGCAATAGGGTTGGAGTAGATTCTGGAGGGATGGGACATTTAGTGGATGGTTTACTAGTTTGTGGGCGAGTGAGAGTTGATACCACTGAAGGAGGTGAGGGAGTTCAAGCCAGCCCAGTTCAGCAAGTGAGAGACAGTGTTGACTACGATAGGATGCCCCTGTAGCGAATTTGGCAATTTTGTTGTAGCAGGTCTCTAGCTTGTTTAGATCACATTGCCTTAGGTTGGTATATATTGGAGAGGCATAAAGTAGGGTGGAGATAAGGTGGGAATTTGCTATTGAAATCTTTGCTGCTTTGGTGAGAAATTGCTTATTTCTGTATAATGTTCCTAGTTTTTTGTGGACTTTTTTTATAGTCATGGATATGTGAATGTCAAATTTTAGTTTATTGTCTATTTCCACTCCTAGCAATTTGGTGTGTTCATTTGGGTATATAGTGGTGTTGTCTTTTGCCGTGATGTTAAAGTGAGAGTTGTTTTGAGTATGTTTGGTGGGTTGGAAGAGGAGTAGTTTAGTTTTGTTTGGGTTTAGTATTATTTGGGCATCGGATAACCATGTTTCAACAGAGGAAATGGCTTCCTGTGTGACTTTTTGCAGTTTTGGTAGGGACTGGGCTGAGCAGATGATGGTCGAGTCATCTGCATATTGTATGAGCATGCCATGTTTGGTGGCAGAGGCTAGATTATTGGTGTAAACAGAGAAGAGTAGGGGTCCAAGGATGGATCCTTGGGGAACGCCTATGGAGACAGGTAGTTGGGGAGATATGTCATTGTGCCATACAACGGATTGTTGGCGGTCATACAGGTAACTCTGAAACCAGTTGGTGACCGATTGTGAGAAGAATAGGTTATTGAGGACAGAGATAAGTTGTTTGTGTGGGACCATGTCAAATGCTTTAGATAGGTCTAGGAAAGTAGCAGAGGAGAGATAGCCATTGTTTTTATGCTGAAGGATAGTGTTAGTAAAGGAGAGTAAGGCAGTGGTGGTGCTATGGTTTGGTCGGAAACCATGCTGACTACCGGAATGGAGGTTGTTAGTAAGGAGGTAGTCTGAGACCTCAGAGTGTATGCATCTCTCTAGTATTTTGGAGAGTGGAGAGAGAATAGCTATGGGGCGGTAATTGGTTAGTTCTGTGGAGGGTCCGCCTTTGTGGAGGGGAATTATATGTGATACTTTCCACAGTGTGGGAACGTAACTTTCTGACAGAGATCGGTTAATCAAGATGGATACTGGGTAGGCCAGAGCATCAGCTGCGATTTGTAGGTATTCACTTGACAGGCTGTCTGCTGCTAATTTGGTGGGTTTAAGCTTAGTTAAGAGTTTTTTTATGTTGGAGGTAGGTACAGGAGAAAAAGAGAAGGCAGTGGGTAGATTACTAGTTGAAGGTGTGGGTTGGAGGGGAGGGGGGTTGTGTTGTTTAGCTAGTGATAGTATGGTTTGGGTGAAGTGTGTGTTGAATGAGTTAACAATATTTTCTGAGGAGTGAGGGATGTGAGGAGAAGGGGTACTGACTTTACCTGGGTGGAGGATGGAGTTTATGGAGGACCAGAATTGTTTGGGGCTGTGTTTTGAGGAGTCTAGGGCAGACTGGTAGTATTGGGATTTGTCCTGTTTTATTAGCTTTTTGACTCTATTGCGTAGTTCTAAAAATTTCTGTCTGGCTGAGGGGGGTTTGGTTTTGCGCCAGTGCTCCCAGGCTTTATCCCTGTTTTTCATTTCTGACTTAGTGGTTTTCTGTAGCCATGGGGAGAGTTGTGCTTTGGTTCTGGAGAATCTTATGGGGGCATGGTAATTAAGGATGTTCAGGAAGGTAGTATTAAAAAATTCAACTGCATCATCTAGATTGAGGTACTTTAGAGGATGCAAGTTACATTCTTTGAGGGATGAGATGAATGTGAGTGGGTTAAAGTTTAGTTTTTTACGTATTTGACGGTAAATGACAGGTTTAGCTTGGTATAGGTATTTTTTGGGTAGGAATGTTGGGGAGTGATCACTGAGGCTATCTGATAAGCAGCCTGTTATATATGACTTGGGGCTCTTACTGACTAGTATCCAATCCAGGGCAGTGTGCTTGGTGGAGTTTTAATTTATCCTGGTTGGTGACTGGACTAGTTGAGTGAAGCCATGAAGGTGTACATGATGGGTTGGATTGTTGCCAGAACAGGATTGCCAGTCAATATTGAAATCACCTAAGATGATAGTTTCTTGGAGGAGATGGTGGGTAGACCAGCTGAGGAGGTTTTCTAGGGGAGGGATGTTTTGGCCAGGTGGGAAGTAGCATCCAATTATGTTGATGGTTTTGTTTTGGTTAATTTTGAGGTTGGTATATATTATTTTTTCATTGCCTATTTGTGGTGCTGATGATTTTAAGATCTGGATGTTTAGATGCTGTTTAAATATTATAGCTACACCACCTCCTTTTTTGTTTAGCTGGTCTACTCTTAGTATGCGTAACCTGTAGGGAGTATTTGCTCACTGGTAATGTGAGGTTTTAGCCAGGTTTCTGTCAGGATGACTATATCTGGGGAGTACAAGTCTATGGTGGCATGGAGTTCATGGACTTTGTTGGATATACTTCTAATATTTAGGCATAGTAGAAGGAAGTCACTTGGCTTTCTATTGGCTGTAATATGGGAGAAGTTGTGGTTTCTAGTCTGATTATGAAGATTGGGGTTGGAGATGGTAGGGCCAGGGTTGGGGTGGATGTCTCCACTTAGAGCTAGTTTTAATAAGCATGAGATTATTATTTTTCTCAGTTTTTGAATGTGTTTGTTTATAAGGGAAACTTTATGATTGTGCTCTGTGGGTAATAGGTATGGTGGGAGGGTTACTATGTTAAGTTGTAGGGATGCTTTATGTTTGAGTAATACAATTGGTAGAATATGTGGGGGTGCATAGGGATGGTTCTTGAGCTGGTGGGAAGGGAGCTGAGTGTGGGTGAGACATGAGTGGTGGTGTGAGTAGTAGTACAGTGGTAGTGGTTTAGTGGGGGAATGCTGGAGCTTTGGTAGGATGTAAGATATGCAGGGAGAGTGCATGCAGTGAGCATAGGAAAGGTATGCTTGTACATGTTAGTTGAGGAGGTGTGATAGTAGTGGGAAGATGGAGGAGGTAGTGTTGGGTTAGTGCTGTGGTTGGCTATTAGAAAGATGGGAGGGGTTTGAATGCAATAAAGGTGGGACCACCGGGGGCGGGAGGAAATAGGGGGCAGGGTTTTCAGCGAAGCGGGTAGAGACCCTGTTAGTTGCTCGTATGAGGGGCTGCAGGTAGAGACCCTGTTAGTTGCTCATATGAGGGGCTGCAGGTAGAGACCCTGTTAGTTGCTTATATGAGGGGCTGCGGGTAGAGACCCTGTTAGTTGCTTGTATGAGGGGCTGTGGGTAGAGACCCTGTTAGTTGCTCATATGAGGGGCTGCGGGTAGAGACCCTGTTAGTTGCTCATATGAGGGGCTGCAGGTAGAGACCCTGTTAGTTGCTCATATGAGGGGCTGTGGGTAGAGACCCTGTTAGTTGCTCGTATGAGGGGCTGCGGGTAGAGACCCTGTTAGTTGCTCATATGAGGGGCTGCGGTAGAGACCCTGTTAGTTGCTCGTATGAGGGGCTGCGGGTAGAGACCCTGTTAGTTGCTCGTATGAGGGGCTGCGGGTAGAGACCCTGTTAGTTGCTCATATGAGGGGCTGCGGGTAGAGACCCTGTTAGTTGCTCGTATGAGGGGCTGCGGGTAGAGACCCTGTTAGTTGCTAGTATGAGGGGCTGCGGGTAGAGATCCTGTTAGTTGCTCATACGAGGGGCTGTGGGTAGAGACCCTGTTAGTTGCTCATATGAGGGGCTGCAGATAGAGACCCTGTTAGTTGCTCATATGAGGGGCTGTGGGTAGAGACCCTGTTAGTTGCTCGTATGAGGGGCTGTGGGTAGAGACCGTGTTAGCTGCTCGTATGAGGGGCTGCGGGTAGAGACCCTGTTAGTTGCTCATATGAGGGGCTGTGGGTAGAGACCCTGCTAGTTGCTCATATGAGGGGCTGCAGGTAGAGACCCTGTTAGTTGCTCATATGAGGGGCTGCGGGTAGAGACCCTGTTAGTTGCTTGTATGAGGGGCTGCGGTTAGAGACCCTGTTAGTTGCTCGTATGAGGGGCTGGAAACAATCACAAAGCAAAGACAAGTATGTGTTAAGAAACAATCACAATTGACCAAGGACTGCCCTGAAACTGTAAGTCATTTCTTAATTTCTCAGGTGGAAAAACAGGATAACCTTGTATCAGTAGGCTACTGTGGTCATAGTTTAAATTTACAAACACACAGTATTGATCAGTTATGGATACTATTTGCTAACAGAAGGGAATAAAAGAAAGTGGAAGATGTGTGTGTGTGCATGTGTGTGCGTGTGCGTGTGCGTGTGCGTGTGCGTGTGTGTGTGTGTGTGTGTGTGTGTGTGTGTGTGTGTGTGTGGTGAGGGGGGGGGTTGCCTACAACCAAAGCAGTGTGCTCTCCAGGGGAAAATGAATATTGGCTCAAACAGGTAGACACATACTCAAAGTTAACTGTAGCTGTTTGCAGACAGTTCAGACCCAGACTGCGCTTTTCTTACAAGAATGTTAAAGGTGGTACCGCAGTTGAATACTTAAGAGTGGTGTTAGGTTCAAAGTTAACTGTAGCTGTTTGCAGACAGTTCAGACCCGGACTGCGCTTTTCTTACAAGAATGTTAAAAGTGGTACTGCAGTTGAATACTTAAGAGTGGTGTTAGTTTGGAGAGACACTGAGCCTTCATGTGGCATGTAGCAGGGTGGATTGTAGTTTGCATGTGCTCACTGTCATGTGCTGACATGGCATCCAGGAACTGGTGGAGTACCCTGGATGCTTATGCTTGTGAGATTCCCATGATATCTTGCCCTCTGGAAGGTACCTTTGGCTAGTGTTCTTAAGCCTGCACATACCTTGGTATTCACTGGGATGGGTTCCCCTCTGTTGGTTCTGTGTGTGAGGCGAGGCCAGCACAGCTCAACAGTTTGCTGTAAAATGTGCCTGTCCACCCTATAGCGCTCCACTATCTCCAGCTCATGTAGCCCCTGGTAGTTTACCCTAGGTCTGTACATTCTTGTTCTCCTCCTCACTCTGAGATGGTCATCAGCATTCACATCCTCACCACCCTCAGCATCTTGCACATATTGATGTATGAGAGCGACAGCAGCCCCTAACATTTTATTAGTTTTGTCAGGTAAAATTTCCCCTTCTGTGTACAGCAGTGATGTAGAGTTTATGGGAAAAAAAACAGACCGAAAGGTGTTTGCATAGTTTATAGTAGTCTGCTGGGCTGCTGCCTGTATAATTGGTTGATTCTGATACATCTCACCTGCCAGCTATGCTAGTTCTCCTTGATTGCCTTCCTACTGCTGTTTTCCCTTCCCATTGCATTCCCACTAAAGCCCCAAGGAGTGCTGCACATATACAGTGCTCAGATGTGAACAATGCTGCTATTTCCTGTTTTTTTGTTTGTTTGTTTAAAGCCCAGTGCAGCGAGCACACCCGTTTAAGCAAGGAAAACAGTGGTCAACAATGTAAGACACACCCTCTTTCTTAGCTGTGCTTAGCTATGGGAAAACATGGGCCAAAGAGCTCCAATATGCTTACAGCATGCATGACATATCCCCTTATGAGATCATCCACCTCTTACACTTATACAATGGTGTTGCTGAACCTAAATAGTTGAGTGCAAGCTAACACTGAGAGAAAATCTGTGATTCAGTATCAATCCCCTCATTTGCATAGACCAGAATGCTAATTCATAGTTACCACATTCACACTTAGCCTTTCCCCTTAGCAACCACTATTCCCTGGTATTGTTGTCTTATGTATGCCATTGACTATTATGGAAAATTTCATATTTGGGTATAAAAGCTTATTTCCCCCATTTTTTTTTTATTTTCATGGTGATCCTGTTTGCACACAGCTGCCCTACGCTTAAACGGCCGAGACTGGCCAAAAAAAAAATCTTGTTTTTTATAATATTTCACCTATTTTTCATGTCAATGGCCATATATTTGGTCATTGGCATGCCTATTCCATAGAATACATGTGTTCTTTCGAGCTGTCATGCCTCCATTTTGTAATTTGCAGAAATATATTTGGTTAGTAACCGAGTACATTTCTGCAGGTTACGCTATTCCTGCACAGACACCTGCCTGCTTCCTGGATCGCTAATTCACCTCATTTGCATGGTTTTCACCAACAAATGAGGTAAATAGCATATGGTAGTAGTGTCCATGCAGGAATAGTGTAGGGGTGCTTGTTCATGTCTCAGGGACTCAATCCTGGATCACTCGTCGGCCAAAGTGCATGCAGCAGCTCTTGCACTATTCCTGCACTCCATGCAGAGCTTGCAGAATCCAGAGGATGATGCATCTCGAATCCGAGATTGTTGAGATATACCAGCTGACAATTTTGTTTCCAAATTTCCACCAATTGACTTACTTGTTGTAGTAGTAAGTTAAGATCACCCATCATTTTAAGTCAGTCTTGATTAAAAAGTTCACCGTTATTCACCATGGTTTCTGTCTCAGTTTAATTTCTCAGAATGCTTAAGGTTTTTACATACCTGTATATAAATGGACTCCATTCCTAAGTAAGGCCATAATTAATGTTCATAAAATAAGTATTGCTTCATTCTCTGATGTTATCTAAAGAGCTCTTCTATATAAAAGCAATGTAACTAGAATTACCTCATTCTGCAGTTTATACATGGTTACACGTATTGCTGACATTTAAGTATAACTAAAATTATTTTTTTTTCTAGTCATATTGTGCCTACTACTACTGGAACTGTTTCGGTATTTTTCTTCCATAGTGCTCTTATTTCTGCTTGAAAATCCAGGTATTTTATGACTTTGTGTCTCTCTGTACATAAGACATAATAATCAGGGGTGTAACAATTTCAATGATCAATGCTACTTTTGCTTTTTTTCTTGAACTACTTACTATATCTGGTTTTCTTAAATCTGTTTTTAGAACTGTTGGTATTGGGTGATCCCACGGGATCCAAACTTCATTATTGCTGAAAATGCTTTGTGGATCATATTTTCAATTTATCTGAGCACACCTCTCAACTGTCCAAATTTTTGCAGAATGTCCAGATTTTTTGCCTCATATTTTTGGTCTATTCTTCAAAAAAATTGTGATTTTCTGGCAAATCACTGGGATGATCTAAACAACATACATTTGAGTTTCAGACTTCAAATCCTTAAGAAAATATATGTTCATACAAACTCTGTTACTCTAGAAACTTACTGAGTTTATAATAGCAATATTTAAAATCTGTCCCTATTTTTGGGACTTTGTACCCCTGTTTTGACAGGCTTTGTCCATATTTCTTGCACTATGAGGTTGAGAGGTATGTTTCTGAGCTACTTCTTTTAGGTTCATAGGTATATAGTGACTAACGAACACCAGGACCCTTATAAGCCTAGCCGTGCAATCCAACTCGATTGTATGTTTGTGCATCATGGGTGTTTATTGGGGGGGTATGTTAGTTAGGAAGTTTCTAGAGTCTATGATGCCTCTGTCTATCAGGGACATGGGATCCAGACCCAGGGTGAGTTCCAACTTCCCATCCATTGATCAGCTTTACCTCTAAATCGAGTTAGTGATGCACTGTGCTTCAAGTGGATGGGGAGCCTGCTCTAGAACATGGAGATCTCGAGTTAGTGATGCACTGTGCTTCAAGTGGATGGGGAGCCTGCTCTAGAACATGGAGATCCTTTGAGACATATAACAGCCTTGCTGACATGTCTTATTTATGTCACATGCAAAATTTAAATCCTTGGATATAGTGGTTCTGATGCTCTTTGTTTTGTGGATATACTAAAGGCTCATCAGAGCTGGATCTGAGGATCCCTGGCATGCCAGACATAGATCGTTTCTCAGTAACCTGTAGTAGACAAAGTATAAAGATAGAGATTTAAGGTGATCCATATGTGACAATGGGTTTATACTCTGGATTCTCCTGGTAAGGATCCTTTGTGGGCATTTCAGCTGTTGTATCTATCTGGTCAGAAACATACCACAGGGGGCATTATACTAAATAGCAGGTATGATAAGGGCTGAATAAAGGGGTATTGTGACTTCCTTGGACATGGAGCCTTGCCCTTACTTATAAGCTGGGCAGCACAGAATGATTTCCTCACTACCTTGACTACATGTTGGTCAAAGGCCAGATTACTCTCTGTTTATATCCCCAGATTCCTGACTACCAGGTCAACTCTTAGGGTGTCTTATTGATAGAGTAATTAGCCTGGGTGGTAGTTTTCCCAAAATTTACTGTAATGCATTTTTTGGCATTGAGTTTTCATTCATGACTTTTGCACAAGTCATTTGTCTGTGTTCATAGGTTCATAGGTTCATAGGTTGGTACTAGGCTATCAGCCCTCAGGCCTATGCAAGCCTAGCCATAACAATTCCCTCTTGCAAGATCTTTATGTCATGAAGGGAATCTATATTAGCTCCCAATTTGCAGTCATCTCTGATTGTGGTCAGCCAAAGGCCCTTGACATTAACCTTTACCTCCAAGAAGTAGATGCCAAACAGAACCAGTCCCGGCATGGAGCCTAGAGGTATCCCACTGATGACTGTTCTCTTACTTGAGGTGGTCTCACCAATCCTGACTTCATGGGTCCTATCTGTAAGCCAGTTGGCAATCCAGTGAGTTAAGCAGGGGTTTATGCTTAGTTCATTGAGTTTGTCAGCTATGCCCGAGTGGGATATTGTACTGATCCAGGTAGGCAGTATGGATCATTTTCCCCTCATCCATTGCTTTGGTGCCCTTCTCAAATAAGTCAGACAGATTTAGTAGGTGGGGCCTTCCCTTGACAAAAGCCATACTTGGTTGGATCCAGTGTCTGAAGGCTGCCTATGCCTTTGTTATTCATTTCCATGATAATTCATTCCAAGGCTTTGCATATTAAGCTTGAAAGACTAATAGATCTGTAGTTTCTGGAGCTGACTTGTAGTCCATCCTTGTGAAGTGAGATAACCAGTTTTGAGACTATAGTGGAATAATGACTCACGTGGTCCCATTAGGTCATGTTACTAGCTATTTAGAAGCCATCCTGGGGATATTGTCAGGGCCCATTCAGGCTTTGCTTTTAGCCTTACTGAATGCCACCAGAAACTGCTACCTGTTAATAGTTGGGAGGTCATCACAGGATCATATGAGGTAACCAGGCGAATGGCCCTGAGGCCCTTACAAGCCTCGCCACATTTTTTCCCAATCTTAATGGCATTATTAGTAGACCTTACTCAACACCTGCTGCCCCTGTCCAGAAGGGATACATGTGAATTCCCAGGGGTAAATTTGCAATTTCCAATCCAATTATCCAGATTATGCTTGAAAAGGGTCAGTGGAGGCCTCTGTTTTACTATGATTGAAAGCTTATTCCAGAGTAGGGGAGCCTTTGGGAGATGAACCTGTCTCTCCAGTAGGTCATGTTAATATCACTTCTCATGCTGAGGCTGCTGGCGTGGGTGCAGTGAGTACCGTTTGTCTTGATAATAAATAGTGTTTCCATCAGGACGAGGTTCTCAGTTGCCTTTTAGGCTAGGCAGAAATCATGCCTGAGTCGCCTGTATGACACAGAGTATAGTGATACAGATTTTTGTCTATCAGCATAGGACAGGTGTTGTACACCTTGAATGTTCTTTGTATAAGGTACCTCTGGGGTCTCTCCAATTGTTGGAGGTGCTGGGTGAGGTAAATACCAAAGTTCCTTTGTATTCTATAACTGGTCTAATAAGTGAGGAGTACAGGGAGGTTATAACCTCCTTTTTTCAAGAGGCAATGCCCTTATTGATGAGATGGGAACTGTAGAAGGCTTTCTTTACCACGGTGGAAACATGATGGCTGAAGGAGAGGTTGCTGTCTACCTGTGTGCCCAGATCTCGTACCACAGATTGGGTACTTAAGGTGCTGTTGTTAATGTGGTATAGGTTCATAGGTTTATAGGTTCATAGGTTCATAGGTTCATAGGTTTATACTAGGCTATCTGCCCTGGGGCATTTACAAGCCTAGCCAGAGTGTGTTTGGCTTTCTCCACCTTTTTAGATCGGTTTACTGTGCCTCTGTAGAGTAGGTCGCAGAAGATAGCCCTTTTAAGGTTAGTTTACTGTGCCCCTGTCTAGCAGGGACACAGAAGAGATCCCAGGGGTGAACTTATGATATAGAGTACTTTGCAAGTACATCTCCCTTGCTGAAGGGAATGATGATGCACTTTTTAGCATTTAGCTTCAGCCCGTGACTTTGGCACCAATCGTTGGTTTGAGTAAGACCTTCCTGAAGGGTGAGAATGTCACTAAGGGAATCAATGATCATGGTTTACTATCAAATGTGCCACGAAGAAAACAAAAAATGTGCAGTACATTGAAAAACATCACTGATCATGTCACACTGAGCAAGTCAGTATGTCAAATCACATGCCAATTATTCGATTTGGCATGATTTGACATATCATTTACACTACATCTGTCATAACAGTAACTGCAGTTCTGGTTGTGAGCAGTACAAATGTTCTGCACAACACCAAACTTCATGCCCCCCCCCCTGCACCCCCCACACCCTCTGCAAATTATATAGTCCAACTCCAAGATCACACTACAGTGGGGAAAGGGGTAAATTTCCTGATCAGCACTGTACCATGATTTCTACTAACAACACTGACCACATATATGTGAATGTACAGTGCATTCGCTGACCGGAACCTCGCACACCTGAAGGCCTGATGACACTGGACTCAACTAGCCAGAATGTGGCATCCCATGGTTGCTGAACCTTCACCCGTAATTTTGATAGTAAACCAATGATCATGCCCAGCTTGCAGTCATCTCCAAACTTTGTGATCTGCATGCCTTTTGTTTTGGCCTGTACATCTGAAAAGTAAATTCCAAGCAATAGGGGCTCCAGCACTGAGCCCTGTGATACCCCTGATTACTGGTCTGGGGGTGGATGAAGATTCTCCTATTTTAACTGTTTGTATTCTATTGGTGAGCCAGTTTCCAACCCACCTGACTATATACTGGTTTATGTTCCGTTGGGTAAGTTTATCAATGATACCTGAATGGGGAATGGTGTCAAAGGCCTTTGCTAGGTCTAAATAGGCAGTATGCAAATTTTTGCCTTCATCCAGGGCTTTGGCGGCTGTCTCAAATAAGTCCATCAAGTTCAATAAGCACAATCTCCCTTTGAAGAAACCAAACAGGGATGGGTCTGGTGTTTGTAAGTCACCTATATCCTTGTTGATAAAGTCCATGATAATTTTCTCCATGGCCTTGCATACGAGGCTGATCAGACTTACTGGTCTGTAATTCCCAGGGTCAGCAGATGAACCTCCTTTGTGGAGGGGGGTGACATTTTTTTTATTAGGTGTCTTATTTGCTTATTTAGGCTGATGAGGCAGTCATTTGAGTTAGGGGACCATCTTCTACTGCTTTTAGACAGCAATTTCTTTCTCCTGTTATATAGCCTTTTTATGGTGTATGCCCACCAAACAGGCTTGTTCTTATGTGAGGAACCTAATTTTATCCCATTAGGTACAGCTGAGTCGATGGAACTGAGTCGATGGAACTGTGAAGGTGTTTATACAAGGCATTGGTATAAACCTTGGCAGAGGTATCTTGCCATCAGTAGGAATAGGGGCTGTGAAACTAGTACAGTCATCTTGTTAGAGATTATAGTTTGCTTTGGAGATATTTTATAGTTTAGTTCCAGCTGGGGGAGGGTCAAACTCTATTGCTACTTTTAGTGTGGTCAAATCTCAATAGAGATGACATTACACTTGGAGTATTACCATGATCACTCATGTCCATAAGTAACAGATGAAGGATGTTTGAACCCCTTGTAGGGGTGTCCACTTATTGGTCCCAGGGCATTAGAGTTTACAAAATTCAAGAATCTCTGGGAGAGCACATTGGCGAAAGTGTAGCTAGACCAATTTATTGATGGGTTTTTGAAGTCTACCAAAATCAGGATGTTTGATGGTATATTGAGGGACTCCAGGAGGTCCAGGTAGGCACTGTGTAGGGAGTCCTATAACTGGCAATAATTTGAAGAGGAGTTTTACCTACACAGAGTTGTGACTGGAGAAGTTTGAGGGACCCATTTAGTCGTACCAGTCTGGAGGAGTATTTGGCTTTGATAAAAATAGATGCTCTTCCTTTGGATTTCCTGCTGTCATCTAATGGTCTGAGAAAATGGAAGGCATTGTAACCAAGTATGGCTGGGGTGCTCCCCGCAGTGTTGAACCAGATTTCTGACAGCACAGACGTCAACATCCTCCAAGGTGAAGCCAGCTTCCAATGAGTGCAGTTTTAGGTTTAGACTCCTTGCATTTAGCAGCATGATCTTGATGTTTTTTGAGGAATATTTTACATTGGAAATTTTGTACTTGTAACATTGCCTAAAAATGGCACTGGGTGAGGCAAGAGCCTTTACAAGAAGTTGAAATACTAGGGGTGATAGGTGAAGACCGTCTCTAGCAAAGCACCAAGGTCTATCAATCATATCATCCCAGACTGACAGGAACTGGATCCCTTTAGAATGACACCAGAAACTAAGCCAATTGTTGAAGTCAATCATTTTTTGCTTGTATTGCAGCATCATCCAAGGTGAAGGTGGTATGCTGCTTAAGGTTAGGAACATACTCACCTGGGACACATAATCAGAGAGCTCAGTCATGTCTCTCTTCATATGAGGTATGTCTCAAGTCATTCACACCAACATGTACTGTGACAGAATCATACAGTACTTGCTGCTGAGAGGCTTGAATGCATATGTGATGTTACAGGTCCTGGCACCAGACAGGCAGCTAACTGTGATCTTCTCCTTATCCAACCTTGTGAGAGGCACATCATTGTCTCACACAATAGAATCGCTTATGAATGGTACATTTAGTATTATTTTATGCCTTAATGGCTTACCTGGTGAGACACTGGCATGTGTGTTTTTATGTGTACTGTGTTTATCTACAAGTGAACTATGTGTGGTGTGCTTGTGTTTGGAAGGTCTCTGCTTTAAATAGGATTTTAGAGGGGACCTCCACATATATGGGGTTATGTGCTGGTTGCATGGTAGGTGAGGGTGGTGGAATGTGAGTGCTGACAACCTGCTTAGGGTCAAGTATACTAACTGATGAAAGAGGGAGCTTTGATTCTACGTTTTTAATGTAGATGCACCTCTAGCATGTTGAGGTGGCGTTTCATAAAAGAAGTAGGTTGTCAGTGTACATGAGGTAATTGTTACATTACCTCAGGATGCCTAATTCAACCAGTTAGGCAGGAGAAATGGTGGGGTATTGTCCTTTCGTAGTGCTAGGTAAAAGTTGTAGTTGGTAACAGGGATGGACCAAACATGATCAGTTGGGGATCCTGTGCAAGAGTAGCCCACTAGTATGAATGATAAGAACTAGAGAGGGTAGCTCAGAGGCTGTACTGATCTGTAAACTGACAGGAAACACTGCCTTAAAAAAATCCCACTGGAGAACAGATTACAGCTAATGAAAATTTAAAGTTCCTATACCCACCAAATGTGATTGCAATTGTGCATTAGTGTGTTAGTGTTATGCTAATATACATTTGGTGTGGGGGATGGCAGAGAGGAGTGGAGGTGAAGTTTGAGCCAAATTTGTCTATCAGCAAATTTGCTTTGTCTCTTTGCCCAATGAGGGTGGCATTATTGACCACCAGTTCAGCACAATGATGTGTGCTGCTTTTGAGGTTTTGGGCATAGTTATAGAAGGCTCTGTGTTTGTCTTTACCCTGTGAGGCTGTCTTGATTAGGGTTCCACCAGTGTAGATTGTTTTTAGAGTTTGTTTTGGGCTTATTTCTAGTAGGTACAGCAGCCTCAGCACAGACATTTACATGCTTGTACAGGGTCTCTGTGAACAGTTCTGCATTGGTTGTTGTGAACTAAGGGGTTGGAAGAGTTATTGAATTTTGAAAAACTATTGCTTAATAGGCTGCAGTTTGCTTTGGAATAGTTCTGAACTGTTAGAGTTTGCTGTGGTTACTGAGTTGATTTTTATTTGGAATGAGAGAGCTTTGGGTCCAATCTTATCAGAGAGGATGTAACCAGGGGGAGGCGGAGTGTCCCATATTCATGAGTACCAGGTCCTGTTTGTATGAACCTCTGGTGGGAGTTCACATTATCTTGTCAAGGATATTTGTGTTAATAAGGTCCAGGAACTATTGTGCCTGTGAGTATGAGGCAGTGTATGTTTCCCAATCTATAGAAGGATAATTAAAGTTTCCCAAGCATAGGGCATTTGAATTACAGGTGAGTGTCTACAGTAGGTCTAGGTATGAGCTATGGGATTCTAGGGACTTACAGGGTGGCCTATAGCTTGCTAGAATATTGTATAGGAATTTGTCTATGGTGATTTGCACATGGATGCATTACAGGGCATTGTCCTGTTTAACAGAGTATGCTTGTTGCTATTACAAACTGAGACTCCTCTACCTTTTGTTCCTCTCTATGGAGCTGATGGTCTAAATATATGGAAGACGATGATACCTTGCACTGCTGGAGTACTTTCTGCAGATTTAAACAATGTCTCATTAACATCACATATGTCTATATTATTCATAATAAGGAGAGCTTGTAGGGTGTGGAGTCTCTTGTTTAGGCTCCTAGTATTGAGCAGTAATGCCTTTAGGTTTCTTTGGGTTTTATTTGCTATGTCAGTAAGTTTGTCAATTTAGCATTTAAAAAAAAAAAAAAAAAAAAAAGCTCTAAGGGGGTGGATAAACAATATTGACTCAATATTCAGTATTATTTAACTCACTCAAGTGCAATATTAGACAAATAATGTAGACATATCAATTAGTGTTTGCATTACTTTAAATATAAATTATTTTCATATATGAGTGTTGGTAAATGTCTGCTCTTTCTTGCATGTATAGTATTGTATTTGTTAGTTATGTTTATTCATCTACTTGTATGTGTTGTTTCACCTTCCTTTATAATGTCAATCACTGAGCTGATGCACGAAATTTTGTTTAGGCTACATGTGTGTAGTTCTACATGACAATAATGTTTACTTAGACTTTGACTTTGAAAATGTTAGCCAATATTCAGAATTCTGAAAGACAGGTGCAAATCATCCTTTGCAAAGCAATGTGGTTTGTTAATCATGTCCCCCCAAAGCTGACAAATGCTGAATCATCCTGGAAAAGACACCTGAAACGAAGCCAATTATTGAAGCCGATCATCTTTTTTTCGTACTGTGTCATCATCCCTGAAGAAAGTAGAATGCTGTTCAATACAAGGCACATACCTGCCTGAGACACATATTCACAGAAATCAACAATGTTTCTCTTCATATAATCCTGGGAGGTACATCTCAGGTCATTATCACCCACATGGACTATGACTGAATCATACTGGTGCCTGTGGTGTAGTGACAGGATGTGTGCATGACTTGGAGGATCCTGGCTCCAGTAAAGCAACTAATCATTATCTTTTTTTTGTTCAGTCTGGTGAGTGGGGCATCTGTGTGTCATACAGTGGAGACCCCTATGAGTCATGGGTAATGTATTTTCTTAAACCTATGAACTTCTGTATTGTAGTGTTTGCATAATCCCCACTGCAACAATCTTGCCACATTATTGTGTCTTTCAATATCACACACAACACCAATGAGATGTGCAGCTGCTTCTAGTTCTGTTTATAGAACCTGCATGTCTTTTTCTCCCCCTTCTTTTATAGACTTGCCCACTATCGTGAGACAACATTATTAGCCTTTCAACACTTTGTTTAAATTCACTTCTCAGCCATTCTTGCCACATATCTTGGTCAATATGAGGTTGTTCTAGAATTTCTCCATACTTGCCACTATATTTGAGGACTTTCCCTTTTTGTTCCTTTTCTTCTGGTCCTTTCTTTATATTCTGTCTTTTTTTCACTTTCAAGTGTCTAATTCAACTTCTGGTTTGATTTCCATTCCCACAGTGTTTTGAAATGCTTCTACAAAACTAAGGATGTAATCTTGGACTTCTTTTCATGCTTTAGAACATTCACTCTGTTAGGATTTGATGAGGTCAGCAGGTATGTATATAGTCCTATGATTGCAGACTCTTCATATAGTCTGTTTTGGGGAAGCTCATACCTGTTTCAGACTGAGGATCATCTTTGTGTGGACAGTTTTCTATTTATAATTTGATAAACATGAAGCATTTTTCATGTTTTCGTGTCTAACTGATTTAATGATGTTGGTACCAGTCAATCACACTGAAGCTATAAGTTAGAACAGGAAGAACAAACTGACTTATAGCCTGGACTTTGTTCCTTGATGTCAAGGCAGTTTCAAAGTTAAATTTAATATTCTGAAGTATTCCTTACTGAGCTTTTTTTCTCATTTATTCATGTTTTATTGCTTACCCTTCCTCCATTCCAAAATATTTATATACTCCCTCCTGCTCAAGTTCCTTTATATCACATTACTGTCCCAGGTTGATATTTCTTGGTGCTACAGCTTTCCTTTTATAATTGTTGCTTTTATACATGTATCAAGGCCAAATGTCATCCCCTTATATCATTTGAGAAAATTTCAACCATTTGCAGGTGTGCTTTCTGATCCTCATTTGATGAACTATACAATAAACACCCACAAATGGTAGATGAGGTATCTTTAAACATGATTGTTTTCTGGGAGTTGAGCTCCAACCAAAACTTAGTCTATTAAGTAAGCAGCATAGTAGTTTAAGGGCAAGATAATAAAAACAATAAAAAGTGGCTCTCAACATGAGAAATAAAAAAAACTCATTTATTTTAATCCAAATAGAAAAAGCAGAGCTCTCGGGAATACTTCCTTCTTCAATGCATATAAAATGCAGTTCAAATGCAGAGTGTTAAATACGATCTCATCACTCAATAAAAGCTTAGCTTGTTATACAGAGAGTTTAAAGACACAGCAACACATATAAAAAGTACATTCAAAAGCAGGTTAAAAAGCACAACAAACAGGCAGTCAATACCAATATTCACTTCAGTTTCATTTGCTTTTGTTTTAATATAGGTTTTAAACTAACTGAAGCATTTAATCCTGGTGCACAGTCAACTTGTACTTTTAAAATCCACCTGCATTCATCTAATTCAGTGGCATTTAGAACATCACCATCTCTCATGTTAAAAATATTCTTTGTTTTACTCTAAATTTAAATACATGGCTTGTACCATTTTCATGAATATGCTTAGCCAAGAGTTAGTGAGTATATTCCTTCTAATTTCTGAAAGATGTTCAGAGATTCTTTCTTTAAATTTTCTGTTAGATTCACCTATATAGAAACTAGTGCATGTCATGCACACAGTTAAACAGATCAGATTTTCTGTGCTGCAGGTATTCAGATTCATAAATATGCTTTGTTCGTAGGTTTTCAAAAGTAACAGATGGATCCATGTGTTTACAAAAAACAGAATTATAGCATGGAACAGTGACTTTTCTTTTAACTCTAATGGATTGGTCCTTTTTTTCATGCATTTCTTTGGAGCATATTTTCTCTTTCAAATTAGGACATGATTTCTTAAATGTAAAACTGGAAGATGCACTTATTATTTTACCCAGTTCTGACATAGCAGTTAGTATGTCCCAATTTCTCCATATAATATCAGTAACACCACTAGTATTAACACTATCCCCAGGATTCAGCAAGCTCTGCATGGAGTGCCTGAATAGTGCAAGAGCTGCTGCAAGCAATATGGCCACCGAGCGATCCAGGAACGAGCCCCCAAGACGTGCATGAGCACACCTACACTATTCCTGCACGGACACCACTGCTATATACTAATTATCTCATTTGCTGGTGAAAACCATGCAAGTGAGGTGAATTAGCAATCCAGGAAGCAGGCAGGTGTCAAGTGCAGGAATAGTGCAACCTGCAGAAATGTATTTTGATACTAACCAAATACATTTCTGCAAATTACAAAACAGAGGCATGACAGCTCGAAAGAAAGCATGTATTCTATGTAGTAGGCATGCCAATTGCCAAATATAGGGCCATTGGCATGAAAAATAGTTGCAAATTTATAAAAAACAAGTTTATTTTTTGGCTGATCTCAGCCATTTAAGCTTAGGGCAGCAGTGTGCAAACGGGATCAGCCCAAAAATAAGATAAAAAGAGGGAATAAGCTTTTAAACCCAAATCAGCATTTTGCCATAATAGTCAATGGCATGCATAAGACAACAATACCAGGGAATAGTGGTTGCTAAGGGGAAGTCTCAGTGTGAGTGTGGTAACTATGAATTAGCATTCTGGTTTGTGCAAATGAGGGGACTGATACTGAATCACAGATTTCCTCTCACTGTTAGCTTGCACCCAACCGTCTAGGTGCAGCAACACCACTATATAAGTCTAAGAGGTGAATTACCTCATAAGGGGGAGTGTCATGCATGCTGTAAGCTTATTGGAGCTGTGTGGGCTGTGTTTGCCCTTAGCTAAACAAAGCTAAGGAAGGGGTGTGTGTTTGCGTCTGCCTAGCAGTGTTAACATTGCCTAAATGGGTGTGCACCCCATGCACCGGGTTTTAAACAAAAAAAAACAGGAAATAGCAGCTCTGTTCACATCTGAGCACTAGGTATGCACAGTGCACCTCAGGGCTTAAACGGGAAGGCAATGGGAAGAAAAAAATAACAGTAGGAAGGCAATCAATGAGAACTAGCATAGCTGGCAGGTAAAATGTATCAGAATCATTCAATTGCGCAAGCAACAGCCCTGCACACTACTATAAAGTATGCAAATACCTTTCAGTCTGTTTTTTTCCCACAAATTCTACAACATCGGTGTACACTGATGGGGAAATTTTACCTTACAAAGCTAACAAAATGTTAAGGGCTGCTGTCGCTCTATATGTGCAAGAGGCTGAGGGTAGTGAGGATGTGAAAGCTGACGACCATCCTACAGTCAGGAGGAGAAGAGTGTACAGACCCAGGGTAACCTACCAGGGGCAACATGAGCTGGAGATTGTGGAGCGCTAAAGGGTAGACAGGGACATTATACAGCAAATTGTTGAGATGTGCCAGCCCGACCTCACACACAGAACCAATAGAGGGGAACCCATCCCAGTGGATACCAAGGTATACGTAGGCTTAAGAATACTAGCCACAGGTACCTTCCAAAGGGCAACTGGGGATATTATGAGGATCTCACAGGCATCAGCATCCAGGGTATTCTGCCAGGTCCTGGATGCCATGTCAGCACATTGTGGTGAGCACATATATTTCCTCAGCACCCGTGAGGCATTGACCAGCAATACAAGTCACTTCCACCAAATAGCAGAATACCCCGAGGGAGTGGGTGCTATAGACTGCACGCACATACACATCAAAGTACCACCCAGTGAGTGGGGTAAAGTTTCTGTGAAAAGTTCTGCATTGGTTGCTGGCCACAAGGGCTTCCCCTCCATCAACTGCCAGGTCATGCGCGATGCCCAGGGCATTATTTTGAATGTGTGTGCTGGCAACCCTGGAAGCTATCACAACTCCCACATCTGGCATATGACATAGCTGTACCAGTCATGTGCCAGTGAGGACATCCTATATGGCCACCTAGTGGGCTATGCTGGCTACGCACTGGAGCCGTGGGTGATGACACCCCTCAGACATGCACACATTACTGAACAAGAACTCCATAATGAGACACATGCACAGACCAGAATCATACTAGAGTGTGTGTTTGAGATGTTCAAGTCACGGTTCCACTGCCTGGACATATCTGGTGGAGCCTTGCAGTACTTTCCAGCTACATGTACACAAATGTTCATAGTATGTGCCATGCTACACAATCTGATCCTGCAGAAACAGCTGCAGCAGGAACAGCACAGGGCAAGGCCACACAGCCCCCCCCCACCATTGCCATGGCCATCACAGGCACAGAGTGACTCAGAGGAGGAACTACCTGAGCCTGCCCATGTAGGCAAAAGGAGGTATGCCCAGTATGCCATGCCCTGGCAAAGAGGCAACGCATAGTGCATACACTGACACAATAGAGACGCAGGGAGTGATATACCTCTCTGACTCGCACATACAGCAAAGGGATGCCAAACATGACACTACCTGTGCTTTACCATGTATAGGTTCATAGGTTCATAGGTAGGTAGGGAGTGTACTATGTGCAACCAACATAGTCAGCCCTCCAGCACCATCCTCAATATTGGCACAGCCACAAGGTAATTCACGCTTCCTATCAGTTACTGAATGGAGTAGTATGTTCTGATAGCTGTAGCTATGGTATGGACATGAGCATGCAAGCGAATCGGGTGGCTTAATGTGATGGCAGCAGATAGTGGACACTTACATGGGCAGCATAAAATCCATAACAAATACTGGTGTCAACATACTAGGCAGTACTAGACAAGGTGACAAATTCCACTGCAGTACATGTGGTGGCCCAAATGTGTGTCCATAGGACACACATATGCATGTCAGTGAGGCTCACATACCCACCACCAGCATCAGCCAGCAGGACAAGTGTAGATGACCATAAAGAAAGGCTGGGCTAAGGCCTCCAATTGATGGCAATGTTGAACAGCCCCCCTCCAGACCTAGACAGACAGACTACAACAGGTCTGGCAGTTGTATGTTAGGTCTGAAGGGTAAGAAGTCTGAAACTGAACTGTGGGTCAATAAAAACCTAAGATCTGTACTCTACTGATACGCCTCCAGTCTGCATGGTAGGACAGAATACAATATGAAATGGAAGCCAACAGAGTACCTGAAATACAGTACAGTCATAGCAAATGTTTAAAGTCATCAGGTGTGCCACCCACAATCCTATGTAGAAATGCTGTAACATGTAAGTGTGAGGAGTAATATCAGTGGAGTACACATTACTTGAGCTGGCCCAATCTATGTGATAGATTGTTGCATGTGTATAATATGCAGGGGTCTGTGTGTTAGGCTGTTGTGTGTTTAATATTGTCTGGAAGTGGTCAGCATGTAGGCATGAAGGGTTGTGTCTTGGTGGCCTATGGACAGTACTGTGGTTAAAAGGGCCATGTTCCAACAACTGCAGTGCCAACCACAATGCTTCTCAGCAATACCCATGTCAACAGTCATCCATACTCACTGTCCAGATGTCAATATCTGTCACCATCTGAAAGATGGACATGCCATGAATGTGTGCCCATACATACACACAGCACACAGGTGGAAGTAACCTAGACAGAGTGCATAAAATGTAAGTGTCATCTGCACACAGCTTTGGAATTGTACATACAGGTTAGCAGCACATTAGTTGTCCATGCAGTATGGAATACTGATGTAGTCTGGCCAGTCATTGGCAAACCACAAAAGGCACAGTTATGAAGTAATGCGAGACTGCCTATGTCCCCGCACAAAGCAGCATAAGGAGAATGTCCCAGGTATATCTGTGAGTCAGCTGCAAGTAGCTTCCATATACCACATGCACTCAGCTCACCCCACCATCAGCTACAGGTTTATCACAGGTCATATCCTTGCTGTTGGGAATGAGTACAGTATGACCCCACTTGTGTATGGGAATACCCAAAGAATGCAGCATGCTGAAGAGGTGTCCTATGCAGGTGTGTCCCTAGCTGTAAGCAGGACCCTGCCTGCATCCACAACAACGGATTAATATGGACAGGAACTATTGCCATTAACACCTCGCACACTTACCCTGCCACCCCTGGGGAATCCACTGGCCCACAGCCTGGGAATGTCAGTAGTGACAGAATGCACTGACCTGCTACAGATGGCTGGCATCACTACCAAGTGGCCTACAGCCCTCTGTCAAAGGCCTGTGCTTTACCCGTAGTGCCAATGTATGGTATCTCATGGGGACCCAACTAACAACCTAACACAGTCAACAGAACACAAATGCAAGGCAATGTTGACAAATCCCAGTAGCATGCCCCCATGTACTACTGCATGTACTGTGGGCCAATCCATAAATACTGCTGGGATGAAGGGCCAACTATAGGGATATTTCTCAGATATCACTCGCATAATGTTAGGAAGAGGATAGAATAACAGAGTGAGGGGCATAGAAGCATAGAAGTCATGGAGTGTGTGAAGTCTAAAACTCTGATATGTACCCATACTACCCCTGCCTGTAAACCCAGTAATGGGTAGCTAAAAACCTGCTCATAAACCACAATGTGAAGAGGATCTGACCAGATATATGAGCCCTGCCTCTGGGTAACCTGAGTGAATCTGTACAGCTGAGAGGTATGGCCACAGCAGGATATGTCCATTCTGTTAAGTCGATATATGTACAAGAAGGGGATCCTCAGCCACCATAGTACCAAGGTGCTGGACCATTTACACAGACCTATCAGCAAGTCTTTGCAGCTACCCCTCCAGAATGGCATGAGTGTGCAAGAATGTGTAGGCTGTGGACCACAATACTGGACTCAGCTTCATTCATCTTGTATTTTCCCAGGAAATAACTGTGAGCAAATAATTATATCTGTCAGTAGTTGATGACATAACACATCACAGTGTAAAACAGTATCCCCTATCTGTCGCCCATTGTGACTCCATATTGTCAGCCTATCTACAGATATCATGCAGAAACAGGTTGCTAGCTGCAGGTGTAGAACACCAAACCCTGTACTGGAGTACAACCCTACCTGGAATGGATTCACACATGCAATACAGAAGGTCATACTGAGCATTCTTCTACACTTAGAGAAATGAATCCCATGTCTGACAACACAGTGGACTATACATATCTGTCATTCGGAGATGTCTGTGTACACACACCAAATTGTACACCATTTATGCTTCAAACACACAGACACACGGGATAGGAATACTCAAACATATCTAAGCCCAACACACTATAATATGTCAAACATACACACACACACACACCACACACAGATGTGGGGAAGAGAAAGACAGACAGTGACAGAGAGAATTCCATTATGAGGCCTGTCCCCTCACTACACATCCAATTGGCTGATATCACATGATATGCTGATGTCAATCACTGTAGACATTCCTTGTGGTGGCCCTCAGCCCTATAGTGTCTGTGGTGCTTGTGATAACTGTGTAACATGATAGTACAAATCAAATCAGTATTCATGTAGCATTTGTATAGTCAGTCCTGTCAAATGTAAAGTTGTGTATGAATGAGTATGTGTTTGTGTGTGTGTGTGTGTGTGTGTGTGTGTGTGTGTGTGTGTGTGTGTGTGTGTGTGTGTGTGTGTGTGTGTGTGTGTGTGTGTGTGTTTTCATGGTAATGATTTATGGCCCATTCACACGCACTGCACTTTCCATTACCCATTTTAGCACTCCTGCTGATGTCAGTCACCTTGAAATAATTAATAACAGACAAACGGCTCAGGGTGCAGAGAGCTGCAGAAAAACAGAGGCAAAATAAATAGAAGGCTGCACCAGACTTACACAACCAAAACGTTTATTGAATAAAAACTGACATAAGCGCTTTCACGACTACTCCTGTTACTTCTTCAGACAAACTAAACATCCATCCACCAAGTTTGTATATCAGATGTCCACAGTCAGCTGATGTACTTAATAAAAGTCAGGTGTAATTTAAATCATTTATACAATTAAAACTCTGCAGTTAAAATAAAATCTGCACAAAATGTCAATAAAAATCTGTAGTTTAAATCATTTATATAATAAAAACTCTACAGTTAAAATAAAGTCTACATAATGTCAGTAAAAATCTGCATATATATATATATATATATATATATATATATATATATATATATATATATAGTATGTAAATAAACATATGGGGGGCACATTATACTGATTCCTAGTACCTGAGGCGGCAAGACTTTAAAAAAGGTTTTAAAGATGTTAGACCATTAAGGCCAGGATATTTCTCAGTATTCAGTGAGAGAATCCATTTTTGCTCTAGGCTCTCAGTAATATTTTCTGTATCACCCCCTCGTATACTAAGATGCACAACTTGAATAACCATAAACTTAAAATTGTGTGTACAGTCTGTTTGCTTAATATAATTAGCCAATGCATTATTTTATTTACAGTTGTTTATGTCCCTGATGTTTTCCAGGATCCTATCCTTGAACATTCTATTATTTTTGCCTACATAAAATACAAAACATTTCTGACAAAACAAAAAATAAACAATGTTCATTGTTCTACAATCAGCATAGCTATTACTTGTAATAGTAAATTGCTGTGTGGGGTGTGTAAAGGTTCTATTGCTATAGAGATATTTACATGCAGAACATCATCTGCACGGAAATGTACCAATCCTTATGGACTGTATTGGTCTGTTTATATCCATTTTATTACAAAGATGTTGTTTCAAGGACTTATTATTCCTAAAAGTAAAGGAAGGGACATTACCAATCCTTTCCATAAGTCCTGGTACTTCCTGGAATAGATGCTAATTTCTTATAATAATAGAAGTGTATTCATTGACATCACTTGAGTACTGGAGAACTACTCTGAATTTATTATTAATCAGAATGGGGCCGCGGCCATCTTCATTTTATAGGTTCATAGGTTCATAGGTTCATACTAGGCTATATCTGCTGGCATTTTATAAGCCTAGTTGTGGCTTTTGTGGCCTTATGCACCCCTTTAGTTTTGGAGAAACTGTGCCCATTATTTTGCTGTGCCTCTGTCGAGCAGTGACACCCTGGGGTAACCCCCTGGTGTATCTTGAGATCTCCCCACTTATTGGTCAAGATTCCTCTTGAACAAGGCCAGCGCCTCTGCTCTGCCTCAACTAAACCATTTTTTTTGTTCCAGCATGTCTTTGGGTGGGTGATGAATCTATCCCTCCACTTATTAATAATATAATCGGTGGCCGAGGTGGGGATCTGGGATCTTCCTTGCTGAGGCTGAGTGGGATCTTGATTTGGTGTTGAAGCATGTTGTTGGTCAGGCATTTGTCACAGCCAAGTAGGTGTAAGCAACTGAATATAACTGAAGGAGCAATATACGCAAATAGTTTTCAGTTTCTGGACCTTTTTCAGTCGGGCAGCATAAGACAGATTTTGAGACCCTCCTTTTTGGTTTGGCCAGGAAATTTTGTGGCCTCTGCTGCAAGCGTCGGGTGGGATGAGTGATGACATGAGTTTGGTGATGATTGAGATGATGAGTGAGAGAAGTATAGGATGATATGACTGGTATGTCCTAGATGTATGCAATGGCATATGATGAATAAAATGGTGGCTACTTTCAAAACTACTCATTAGCAATATGAGTGTCCGATCTGTGTTAGTGGATCCAAACCCTTCCCAGGTCCCCTGTCAACTTCTGTGTTCACATTTGTATTTATTACCTCCATGGTTTAATGTTCCGGGCGTTTCCTTATTTTTCATATTTCCATTTGGCATTTAACTCTAGGCCATGGCTCTCTGGCACCTGCCATCCATTTCCGTGTGACTTCTCGAAGGATATTAGTGATGTCAGTTTTTTTGTGTTGCTGCCCCAGTTTGCAGTCATCTGCAAACTTTAACAGTGTATCAGACTGTGTTTCTGCTTGGCCCACCAAGAGTGAAGACCCCTTGGCAAGAGGGCACCACTGATCTGACACCTGTGTGTCTTGGCAGGCTACCAGTCTTTGGACCCTGTGGGTGCTGTGACCACTTGTACCCTGATCCACCTTTCCATGTGCAGCCCATGCTGTATGTACTGGGTTTTCTCACAGGTTCAGAGTTGACTGATCAAAAAGCCTCGCAAGGTTGTGGTAAAAGCCTGATCATGCCTCTAGTGAAGGCCTTGGTGACTGTTTCCAAAAAGTCAAAGTTGCCTTGGTATGTTCTTAAGTCAACCAAGTTATTTATGATCTCTGATCCTTTGACAAAGCCAAACTGGGTTGGATCTTCATAATTATGGTCCCTTATCCTCTTATTGATTCATTATGATCCTCTCCTCCTTTTTGGCTATGGTTGTCAAGCCTGCTGTGCCTCACTTTTAGGCAGTGGTGGAGGCACACGGAGTGATTAACTTGGTGGAGTCACTGTGGGTTTACTGAAGGCAAGTTTCCAGGAGGTGAGACTAAGATTAAAACACAATCTCATCAGGGGCTGTAAATTCTGTGTTTTTTTCATCTCGCACAATGGCGGGGACACATCAGGTCCCATGGATGCTGTGTTCTTTGCTTGGGAGGGAGATTGGTGACCTTGGATGTTCACTTGGTTTGGGGGGATCTCATTTTTGGTGGGTCTATCTCAGTTTGCTGGGAACTCAAAGTAGTTCGGGAGACTGGGTGTCTGTTCACATGTTCACATATGTAAGGATCTGTATATCTGATTGATATTGTTTCTGGCATCTTTTTTGGACATAGCTAAAGAATGCCTTATGATTAGTTTATGACTTCTTATGAGCTTTCTTAGCCTTATTTATTTTTTTTTTTTTGTTTTTAGCTTTTTATGATTTTATTTACTTATCAGAGCTATAATGGTTAGTGATTTACGCTTATTTTACCTTTTGGGTACTTGCTTTTATTTTGTTTGCTCTTTTTTGTTTGTTGTATTTGTTTTTTTGTGGCTGGCTTTGTACAGACTGGATGCTTTTTGTTTGGTTAACCTGGATTTTTTTGGGCTTTTGGGATGCCTGATCCATGCAGATGAAGTGTGAAGTTAGCTGGCATTGTTAAGGATTCAGCGGCTTTTTTAGCGCACTTAAAGGGGCCTTTCTTGAGAAGGAGTGGGAAGTGTGAAGTCGACTTTTGAAGTGTGTACTTTCTTTAGTTCCTTACTGTGGTCTTTTTGGGCAGGATGGGGGAGGATGAGGAGAGGATTTCAGGATGTGTTGTGATCAGATCTCTGAGGGAGGGTATGTTGGCGCTGAAACATTGTGCTAACAGTTATGTGATGATGAGATCAGATCAAGCATTTTTCTCCTTGAGGGGTGACTTGTGTTTGGCAAGCGAGTTTGCATTTGAGTTTCCAGAGCTTTTTATCCCAGGGTGTTTGGGCTTGGCTTGAGTAGTGTTCCCAGTCTATATTAGCCCAGTTTGTAGAGAGGGTGATTGGATCCATATTTGTATGACTCTATAGTGTCAGGTCCAGTACTATCCTATCACCAGTGAGCTGTGCGAGGGTGGCAGCGAGGTTCCTGAGCTCCTGCAGATTGTGCTTGTCTATGGTTAATTGCTATATGGTGGAATTGAAATCCGATGCACTGATAATCTTGCCGTGGGTGTGTTGGTGAATATGCTTGATGATCCTCCTTCTTTACTGAGGTGTGGGCATCTGGGAATGATGATATTGACCCTTACCCGTAAAACCTGATAGTGCTGGGCTCTCAAATGAACGCATGGAATGAGTTTCTCACAGCACACTTATTCTCCATACTGAGTATGAGGTCGTGCCTGCATGACACCCATGTTGAGGTGAGGACATTGCAGTTTGAGCTTAGTTAGTTTTTTTTTTTTTTTTTTGTTTTGGTAGAGGTGGGGTGTGGGTTTTGCATAAGCCTTGCCTAAAAGGCACTATGGGTTTGTTGGCCAAGCCTTAGGTTTTAGGCATCCGCGCTCTGTCTAAAAGGCCCAAGTGGGCAGGTGAGGTTCATTGCCCTTCTGGTCATATTGAGAGCATTGACCAAGAGAATGGCTGGTCTCAAGGTTTAACGCTGTGTCATCTATCGCATCATCTCAATGATGTCATGTTATTTCTGGTGATTGTATGCTTGGGCTCAAGGTGCTGTGGTGGTCCTGTGCTTTGTCCTATAGGCATCACAACTGCAGGCATCTCCTTTTACTCCTCGTTCTCAGGTCATGAACCAGCAGGTCGCTAATCAGAGCGTGGACAACATTGAGTCCTCTTCTGCTAGTCCGCTGTTGGAGACTGCTGTTGACATGCTATGTGGCTTATCTATGTGTTGCAAAGGCAGCTCGCGGTGACTGCTACTGATCAGTTCGAAGGTTTGGCTGGTTGTGGTGTGTGTCTGTCTGTGGAGTCACCGCGACTCGCAGTGTGGGTGTGTGTTTGGGCCTATGGGTTGGGTCTGTGTTATACCATGGACTGGTGTCGTAGTGTTGCAGGTGTTGTGTTCCTCTTGTGGTGTAGTTTGGTGGTAGTTGTTGATTTTTGCCTCTTGCCTTAGCCGTGATAGTGATTTTTGATGTGTGGTATGTCTTTGTGTGTGTGGTGATGTTGTTGTGGTCTTATGTGATGGCCTCCTGCTGTTGTGGTGGTATTGTGTGTAGCTCTCCATGTTGCCTACTCCCATTTTGTATATCATTAGTAAAATAGGGTCTATATCTGCTGCCCCTCTGTGTCCATGCCTCATCTATGGTGGTGGCAATCTCATCCTTTGAATAGCCTCTATCTAAAAAATCTAATTTTACTTTTTCAAGTGCCACCTTTGCTTCATCATCCTTATTTTGTAAACTTAGGACCATGTAAACTTGTCCCTTAAGTACGTTTTTAGGGATGTGTCTTGGATGAATACTTGTTTTATGTAATAGGGCATTTCTTCTGGTGGGTTTCCTATATATGCTGCTATTAAGCACATTCAACTCAGATTTCCTAACCTTCACATCCAAGAAATTAATCTCAGTCATTGAATGTTGGTAGGTAAATTTTAAGAAATCAGTAGTAGTGTGCATATAATTCACAAAACTTTCTAATTCATTCTCATTACCCTTCCATAACATAAAGATGTCATCCACAAATCTGACATACCATAGAATGTTATCAGAAAAGGCATTAACTTCTGACAACAAAGAATGCTGCTCCCATGATACTAAAGCTAGGTTGGCGTAGCTATTTGCACAAGCAGTGCCCATAGCCACATCACCCTTGTGAAGGTAAAACTCATTTTCAGATACAAAAACATTGTTTTCCAATATGATCTCTAATAAACTACAGATGAGTTGAACCTTAGAGTTTTCATAACATCTACTTAGGGTAAGGAATTCCCTGACCCTATCAATGCCCCATACATTAGGTATAGATGTAAATAATGATTCCAATAGCCATAGTAACAAAAAGATAATATGTCCATTGTAAGACACCCATACAATGGAAATTAATGCTATGTATACTGCCTCTGCCTACCTGTATTACTTTTTTCTCTCTACCTATGGTATTTTTATCTCTCACTCTTTTCCTTAATTACTTGCTTATAACTAATCTCCCTCATCTCTGTTTTTATAGCCTTAGTGGATTTTTCCCTGTGGTTTTCTCATGGCCACAGTACAGGCAACACAGGTGTGAGGACCTTAACAGATACCCTGCAACTCTAACTATCAGTCCGGTAGCCACCATTTTAAGCTTAAAATAATACCACTGAAGTATGTGCTGCAGTAAATAACTACTACATAAGCTAATCTTTTAAATAATGCTAGACTTTATAAGTACAACAGGAATTTACAGTGTTTTTTTTGTTAGTCGCCATGAAAAGCAGACACCAGCAGCTCCTATCCTTTCTCTTTTGTTACCCACTATCCTCATACTGTTTCTGTGTATGTTCTCCTGTTCTGTACTTTACCCTTCCCTGAATTAATTTCTAACCTCACTCATAACTGCCTTTCCTAGTTCACCTGCCCTATTTTGCTATCTTCAGACTCTTACATATTAATGTTTTTTTTTGCCCTGCTTTTAGCTGCTAGTAATACCTCTCTCTCCCCCTCCAAAGTCCCTCTCTATTGTAGCTTATAATGTTTTTTTTTGCCCTGCTTTTAGCTGCTAGTAATACCTATCTCTCCCCTCCAAAGACCCTCTCTATTGTAGCTTATTTTAACCATACAGCACTGGATTTGCTTCAAGTAAATCTACTTGTGTAGCTTGAGGCCAGTGTCCTTCTGTAAGCTTACTTCTGCTCATATTTTATTTCTTTTTATTTTATTTCTGGTGACTATACCTTTAGAAACTTTATTTCTTTGTATCTCAAGCTAGTTTTTCACTATCATTTTCAGATTTTTTCTATGACTTCATCTTTACCAGGGTGCTAGCCCCGCTCCGTTTGCCCTTGTTTCACTCGGGCTCACTTTGCTCTCCTACCCTACCCCATTCCCACCCACCCCATTACAATTACCTTTATACTTAACTATCCCTCCCCTTCCTGTCCCACTAGCCACTACAATTCCACTTCCTGCCTATTGCCGCAACCACCTTACTAATCTGTCAATCTTGTCAACACCATTTCCTCTATACCACTGTCTCTACCTACTCTATCTGACCATATTTTATTCCAACATATATTATTTTCGGATATCTTCTACACTACTCCTTATTCTCTCTATCTCCACCTCTTACCACTCCAATCTCTCTGACCCACTCCTATGTTCACCATCTTCTCACTCATACAACATATATCCAGCTACTTCATCTTTTACTATCTCCCCTAATCTCTTTACTACCTCTACCTCGAGTCTATATAAACTATCCATAATACAGGTTTTTAAACCTTCCCACAAAGCTAAGTCAAAACTATACAAACTCCATCTAGCATCTACTAGAAACTCTCTCCTCACTAAAAAACTATTTGTTCTGGAGATATCCATCCCAACCCTGGACCCTCTTCTCTCCCCAAAACTAACCCTACACTGCCCCCATCTTACTCCTCTAACAGTCATCAACCTCAGTCACAACAATCATCTCCATCCAAATACTTAACTATTTACTCATTGAATATTCAGAGTCTAACAAATAAAGTCACTGAGCTGCACTCATTTATAGCTCTCAATACACCTCACATCATCTCCCTATCTGAAACCTGGCTCAAGCCACAAATCTCAAATAGTGAAATACTCCCACCAGGTTATAATATCTTCCAATGTGATAGACCTGTAAAAAAAGGTGGTGGTGGTGTGGCCATCCTCTACTCAAACAACCTTAATCTCTCACCATACCCTTCCCCAATTCCTGACTTCCTCCCAGCTGAAACCATCATCCTTAACTGCCATCTGAATCCTCCAAAAACTTGCAATTGCCTCTATCTACCTTCCTCCTGGTAACAATCTGCCCATTCCTGAAAACATCCTATCCTGGTTCTCCCACAACATACCATATGAGACATTTATCCTTGGTGATGTCAACATTGATTGGTCCAAACTCACAACTGACTCTCCCCAACAAAGTATCCACCTACACAGCTTCCACCAACTTATAACATCTCCTACTCGCTTCCATAAAAAGTCCACTTCCAGCTCCATCATAGACTGGATCCTTACCAATTCCCCCCACCAATCAGGGGCGGTTCATGCTATAGGACTGCAGGACTGCAGCCCTCCCACCTAGAAAAAACAAAAGAAAAAAACTGTGAAACAAGAAAACAAAAAAAAAATCATGAGCCCTGGCTCCTCTCAGACTGCCTTTGTCAGCAGTCTGGATACAGAAGAAGAGATACCCAGGAATCTGTGCGGTGACAACCGCACAGAACAGAGGAGCTCCAGGCTGCTTCAGCCAGAACCAATGAGGACTGAGGGGTGAGCTCTATCAGGGATTTCACTGCTGTGCGGGCTACATTTGTGACTTGTACTGCTGCTTTAGGTGTGGAAATGGTCACTGGCTGGATACACGTGTGTGTAAAGGCCTCGCAACTTGGATTGTACTGCTGCTTTGTGAAACTGCTTGACACATTTTTTACAGCAGGTGTGTGTGTGTGTGTGTGTGTGTGTGTGTGTGTGTGTGTGTGTGTGTGTGCGTGTGTGTGTGTGTAATGCCACAGTTGCTATATACTAGTGGCTAGAGAGAACAAATGGTGTTGGGTAGAGATGCTCAGGCTTGAGCCCTGTACCGTGGATGCCAGTGGCAAGGACCTGAATTCCCTATCCACCACCATTTGTAAAAAAAAAATTGCAGATTTTTGCCTCATATTTGTTCTGTTCCTCATAAAATCTGTGGTTTCTGTATCTATATTTTTCCTTGCAAAGTCTGTAGTGCAGTGGTGCACTGGTCGCATTGCTGCCTGACAGCTACAGGTTCTCTGGTTTGATTCTTGGCTGGGGTGCCTTCTGTGTGGAGTCTGCATGTCCTCCCATCTTACAAAGATGTGTCTGGAGTTTATCCCTGCTCTGCTGAAAATTGTCTTTTTTTCCAAGTCAGACTAGTTTCCTGGTTAAATGTTTAAAAATAACAGGCATTTGAATTTCAGAATTCATATTCTTCAGAAAGTAAATGGTAACACAAAACCATTTATTCTAGCAATTATCTAAGTTTATAACATGAATATTTGAAATTTGTCCCTATTTTTGGGACTGTATTCCCCCATTATTGGCTTCGTCCAGGTATTTTGTGCTAAGGTTGAAAGCTATCTATGGTGAGAACTGAATTCACTGAATGTTTGGGGGCTGTATTCCCCCCATTATTGGCTTTGTCCACATGTTTTTTGCTAAGAGGTTGAGAGCTATGGTGAGAACTGAATTCACTGAATATGTTTGGAGGATATATTCCCCCATTATTGGCTTTGTTCAGGTATTTTGTGCTAAGAGGTTGACAGCTATGGTGACAACTGAATTCACTAAATGGTAGCCATTTAAGTTTGTCTTCCTCTCTTTCACAAAACATCTGATTTGATATAGTGGTATGTTTCTCTGACTGTTTTGCACAGGGTCCCCTGGGTTAAGGATGTGGCAGTGAAATGTATGGTGGTAACACAACATTTTATTCTAGCAGCTTTCCAACATTATACAAGCAATGTTTAAAATGTGTCCCTGTTTTTTGGGCTTTTGTCCCCCCCCAATAAATTTCAGCTTTTTCCAGATTTCTTGTGCTGCAAAGTTCAGAGATACAACTGCGTGTCGAGTAGATTTTACAATTAGCTGAGAGCTGCAGGGGAACAAAACTTTAGTGCTGCTTATTCTAAGGCTGCTTGCATTGTTAATAGCACAACAGGTAGTGTACTTGTTTTTGATGCAGAAGGCTGTGGGTTCTACTCCCACAGTAAATAGATGCATTGCTGATATTGTACTGTGTTGTAAAGGGGGTGGATGCTGCAGTCCTTTTTGGTGAAGATACCTAGAGTAGTAACTATGAACCCGTTATCAGTTTGCCATACATTCCCTATTGCGATATTACTAGCTTATCATTTTTTTTAATGCATGCATTTATTCCTCAAGGGCAACGGGCACTTTATTTGTAGATGAATAAACAATGACATATAAAGTTGTTTGCTAGCAGCAACCTCTTCATTGTTAAAGATTTCTATAATGTGGAATTATTTAGATGACTTTTACTACTTCAGAGATTGTGCATATTTACTGATACTGGTGGACTGTAGAAGGTTGAGTAGACTTTTATGATGGAAATTTTCTGAATTGGGTAGTTTTGTCATTGGTGCATGCATTTTGTTTCATTGTTTCCTGGAAAAATGTTCAAAACAACACTGATACTGGTGGACTGTAGAAGGCTGAGTAGACTTTTATGATGGAAATGTTCTGAATTGGGTAGTTTTGTCATTGGTGCATGCATTTTGTTTCATTGTTTACTGGAAAAATGTTCAAAACAATACATTTAAAATGCCCTCTAACAACTGTGCTGTATTGTACATGGAATACAATTTAATACAGTCTGGAAGGTGTATCAAAGAACATGTGTATGTTTTGTGTTCAAGGGGCCTATGATTTGAAAACACCCCAGAAGGGGCCTATGATTTTAAAACAGCCCAACGTTAATCTTTATCTGCCACTGGCAAAATGTATTTTCTTTGAACGTGGGTTTCAATTCTGTTTCAATGCATGTGAGTTTCAAAGGCAGAGAAGTTTTAATGCCAAGTCTATTTTCATTGCGAGACTGCATTGCTTTGTTTAGCAGATATCTATTAGGGTTTATGCTGTAAAATATAAAATAAAACTTTCAAATAAAATCCATATCATAGCAGACGTAAAGCAGTATGCATATTACAGTGTTTATGGTAAATGGGGCAAAATAACCAAGGAATGGGACATTGGAATGGTTGCAGGGGGGAGGCTCCAATTGACCATGATTTTGAGAGGGGAAGGACAGCAAACTCAGTCAGCCCTGGTTGAACTATACCTCTCAGCTGTCCATATTTTTGCAGAATGAATATATATTTGCTTTTTATTTTTGGTTTGTTCCTCATAAAATGTGTGTTTTTCTGGCAAATCATTTAGGAATGAAGTCACTAAATGACAGACGTTGAGCTTGACATCGTAACCTTCAGAAAAATGCATGCTAAAGCAAAACCTGTTATTCTATCAATTGTCTTAAGTTTATGCAAGAGCAATTTTTAGTAGTGTTTGTATGTTCCCCCGATATATTTGGCCTTGCCCAGATTTCTTGCATTAACAGGTTGAGAGGTACGTGCAAATAAATTACTTTATAGAATTAGGCATATCCAAACCTCTCAACTGTCCTCGATTTTGGCTCAAAATGTTGCTCTTCCCCTAATAATCCCTCTGCAAAATGGCAATTTTGGAAGAAAACATGGAGGGCTTACAATTAATAAATAACTGTAATAATCAGTTATAGATTACTTTTATTTCAGAAATGCATGTAGATTCTTTTATTTTGTCAGCTGCTCAAGTTAGCAGTACCAATATTAAAAAGTGTCCCTTCTTTGACAGGTTCCCAGCTGTATTGTGTGGCTATTTTATTTTTTTTTCATCACAGTTTTGGTCCATTTCTCAGAAAATTGTGGGTTTTTTTGGCAAATTAGTGGCAAATCATTAAAGACTGAAGTTAGAAAATAATGAAAAACATTTGAGTTTCAGATTTTATACCTTTCAGAAAATGCATACTAATGCAAGACCTACTATTCTATTATCTTTCTAAGTTTATAAGAGCAATATTTAAAAATTGTCCTTATTTTTGGGCCTTTGTCCCACTTCTATGTATGGCTTTGTCCATATTTCTTGCTCCGAGGTTGAGAGGTATGACAAATGTGTCAGGGCCATCGCAGTCAGCCAGAGACATTTCAAATTGTGACAAACTTGTTGCACCCCACTCCCCCATGTAGTTACTCTGGATGTGTCCAAGCAAGGCAAGGAGCAGTTATGCAGTGTAAATGTGCAGACTATCCCGCCCCTATCCAAGGTAAACACAAGGACTACAGTGGCTTTTCATCTGTCATTGATTTTGCAGAATGTTCTGGTTTCTGTAATATTTTTATACTGTTGATTTATGCTTATTATTATTATTCAGAAAGTGCCTTTTGCTCTGTGTTTAAGTAGCAGTGCTTTAATGACCATCAGGTAAGCTTGTCTGATATTGTAAGATGCAAGTAAGTTTTAATAAGCAGTATTGCCAACATTAAAAGCCTTTCTGTTGTTGCCATGCAAAGAATACTTACATAACTAGATAACTTATAACCCTTGGGTATTGAAATGCATATGACAGTATTTGTAATAAAGGACAGGATTACATTATGTTAAGCTCATTACAGGCTTTACCTGCAAACTAAACAGATTGCCAATCATGTGTGGTCCATATCCTGTGCACTAATCCTTTAAGCAATATATGTTGAGCTTGTTTCTTGTTTGCTTTTGATTTTTTACTTTGATCATGTTTTCCCCATGAAACAAGTAGATAGTTGTTGTTAGGCAGCAGGTCTTTTTTGGATAAGAAACATTTTTACAAGTGGGGGTATCACAGAGATTGCTACTTTCAGCATGTTACTTGGTACTTTAATAAAGCTGAATATAAATTATAATTAGAACTGGAGTGCAAGGAGAAGTGATTTGAGTTAAGTGCTGCTTGTTTTTTTTATACTTGATTTTGACTGGCATTCCAGTAATGTATTTAAAAAGTAATTAATTTTTTCATGCCTCACATCCTTTTTGTTTCCATCTAGATATTAAGTAAGCTGTCATGCAGCCAATGGACTGAAATATTTTTCTTCTTCTACACTTCATTTTGTCTTGATTGGACTCTCATAATGATGGTTTGGCACCCAGGGCAGCGTATTTAATTAAAGTTACAGTTTCTGTGGTTTTTAAGCATAGCTTCTCCCCTTTCTAGTTGACCACATCTATTCCCATTGACCCAACCCATTCAGCTGTCTCCTACAGCCCCCCTTTGATTTGAAGTCACCAGCCACCACTGAGTATAATAACTATATATAAAAACTATATGTTGTGTTATCTTCATTTTAGGGGTCAGATAGGGTTTGGGGCTCCGGATGAATTTTATTTGGTGGGACAGGGGTCAAAATAGCTCTTTTGATAGTGAAGGTTGCAGACCCCCGGTGTAGACAGTATGTCCTACCTGGACTGCCTCATACTTTTATCTTTGTACTCAGCCTCCTACAGACTGCTGAGAGGCGATCTATGTCTGGCCCAAAAAAGTGTCCTCTGATCCAGCCCTTATGGACCTAGGGCACAGCTATAAAGCATCAGAGGCACCCAGTCTAGAGACCTAAACCTCATTTGCAACATAAATAAGACATGTTGGAGGGGCAGGTATGAGTCTCAGAATCTACCTCATCTCAGGAGCAGTCTTGCCATCAATATGAAGCAGAGTTCCTCCCTTCATTTATTCAAGTGCAACTTGGATTAGAGGATGTGGAGTTTTAAATGTTCCCTGGTCTGCCACCTATGTTTCTATTTGAAGGAGGAAGTTTGTAAATGTTCATCCACTAATACCCAAGCTATAACCTGTCCAATACATTTGGGAAGCATGGCTAGGGTTAAAAACGTCCTTTAGTGTCATTAGCCTAGTAATCACCTATGAGCCTATGAACCCAAGTTTTTTTGTCATTAGCCTAGTAATCACATATGAGCCTATGAACCCAAGTTTTTTTTTTTCTTTTTTATTTGCTTAATTATTTATTGCTTAGTAAAATCGAACTGATTAATAGCTTAGGGCACTAGACTTTCAGCTGTTTACGAATGCGGTTTGAAATTAATAATTTAATATCTTCATGTCTTGAAAAATAATTCAGATCTGGACTTCAAAAGGTAGCATGCAGTGTTCACAAGAAGAAAAGTCAAATGCTGTGTAGTGATTCAGATATTTTAACTAAGCTAATCTGAGATGGAAATTCACATTTAAATATAAGACATAAAAAAGATGATACATTCTAACGTCCCTGCATTTAATGTTGCTTAATGATTACTCTTGAGAGGAATTAATGGCTGATTTGTGATTGAAAGGGGAAGCGTATTCCTTAATGTTGGTAGATTTTAAATCTGATATGTTGTGGTCCATTGTTTAAATTTTGCTTTGCCCAATGAATTACATGGTCATTGATGTTTAATGATTTCTAATTTATCATATGTTCCTTTATGGGTTGCCACATCTTCAAAGTTTCTTATAAAATTCAAAGGGAATGCTTTCTCATTAACATACCTTTTTTGAGTAAGTACTGTTGTACCTTTCTGCATGGCTTTATATTGAATACTGGCTAGCCTGCGAGACCTAACATTTTGAAGTTTGATGTCTGACCCCCTCCATCATTTGTGAATTGGTACCACTGTAGCCTGTTGCTGTGGGCCAATTAGGTGACCACATCCTAATATTTTTGAATATCATGATTTATAGACATTGACTTAAGTTTTCTTTGATTTTGTATAGTAAATTACCAACTATGTGTTCTATGTTTTTATGGTAGTGGTTGCAATATATGTATTGTATGGTTTTGTGTACCTGTTTGCATGTGTTAAATAAGAGAGAACACTGATCCAAATGAGCTTTTGATAGACTCAGCCTGGGAGCACTGTCTAGTAACGTGACTTGCTCAAGCCCACACACTACGGATGCTGAGAAAATCAAATACTGCATCACAGGAAGCACTTCACTAACAGTTCATAGCCTTCATCCTCTGTGCCATCTATAAAGGGTGGGGCTTCTTGTTTATACAGCTCTGCCACATACATTTTTGCTTATTATGAAGTGTGTACAGTAATTTTCTGCAATTATATTCATTATACCCTTAAGAAAAGTCTTCCATTATTTACGGTTATTATGGGGCCCTTATTGCCTTGAATAAAATGTGACTCTTTTTGCTTCTTACTGAGGCATTATTTCTGGAAGGCTACATTGGAAGCTACTTTAATACATTTATTAGACATAACATTTAGCTTACTCAGTCTGATTGATGTCTCCTTGTGGTTATGTGTGGAAACTTTGTAAAGTTTCAATATGCATGTGCTTAGAACATATTAATTTATAGCAAGAATCTATTGAGTTATTTTTTAGCAAGTTTTCTTCCTCTCTATGAACAACAAAAATTTAAATTCTAACAGTCCTTTATACCTTTCTTTTTGCCTGTTTTTTTTTTTTTTGGAAAATAACTGCATTTTTAAGTTTCCATCATTTTAAAGAAAGTGTACTTCTTTCTCTTTGATGGTAGTAGTATTTTTCTCTAGACTTGTTTTCTCTCACACTTGCTTAAATATAAATAAGATTTATAGGCAAAAGTGATGAAAGAAAAGTGGATATTCTCTGATCTATGACCCCATCAAAAGGCCAACTGCTGCTAGGCACATCCTCATTCAAAGGGAGTATTACATATTCATCAAAACTAATGAAAATGTACGTATGTATGAACAGTATAAGTTAAAGGCCAGATGTTGAAACTGCTGATTCTCAGAAAATGCTAAAACTATTTTCAATTGTCAGGTGCCCTATTAGAAGATAAAGAAAAAAAAATCTCAAATTTTCTGTTCTCGAATAAGCATAATATGGTTATATGTTTTGAAAAGGGAAAGACAAAAATGTTTTTAAATGTAACCTTCTAATAAAAACATAAAATAATAATAAAAAGAAGCCTAGTTATTGGCATATAAAGAATTACAAATGCTAGAAGACCCATGACAGAGAGATGGAAGCAATCATTAAATCTTAACTGTACTGCTTTGCACCTGTAAAACTAAGCCAGATTATTGATTAATACAGAAATATAACCTTTTATCTCTGCTTCCAGACTTTGTATCATGTCTGTCTGCACAAACAGAATGCATTATTGATTAATGCACACACCTGCCGAGGAACTTTGTACAAAACAAACAAACTAGTTTTGTTTAATTTAAAAATTCCCCTTTGCTATCCCTTTCTTCAAATATATATATACAAATACATATATATTATATATATATTTATATATATATATATATATATATATATATATATATATATATATATATATACACACACACACACACACACACACACACACACACACACACACACACACACACACACACACACACATACACACACACACTCTGTTTACTCTAAACTGTTGCAAGTATCCATTTCTGTTTTATATATGTTTCAATGGATGTTATTACTATGTTTCTTTTGCCCTAATTGAAATGTTATTACTATGTATCTTTTGCGCTGTTATTATTGTATGTCAAGATCAATACTGTAACTCAATTTAACATTTACTTGTGGAGCCTTTCTCCCCGGGCCTCCGCTGAAAAAGGACCTGTGTCCAGTCGGAATTCCCCAGTAAACAAATGTAAATATATATATATATATATATATATATATATATATATATATATATATATATATATATATATATATATATATATATATATGCATCACTTAATGGAGCACTAAAAAAGCTCTCCTGAAATTTGAAAATTACATTTATTGTTTAGAGTTATCATATTTTATTAAGTCTGCAACCTTGTAGTTCCTGTCCATCTGATGTGCACTATAACCTTTCAATATATTACAGTTTGATGTTTTCTTTCATAAAATTAAGAGCTAAGTTTTATACGTCATGAATTAAAAAACTGAATGGTGACAGATGTATATTTTAGTACAGAGAAATCTATGCACATATGAACTTAATTACAACTTTGAGTGAAATAACTGATAACAGTTAATTTCAAATAAAGCAGAATTTGCAGACGTACATAAAAACATACACAGGCTGAAAAGAATTCCATAAAATAAATGCAGCATCATTTTTCTGAGTATCAAGGTTCCCTACATCTCACTTCAAGGTTATTTGATTTCAATGTTAATTATAGATTTATGTACCATAGAAATATATCGTAGAAACCCTTGTCCATTTTTTAAATTAACTACACCTACCCGGTGTGTGCACCATCTCTGCTTAGCGGTCCTGCGGTCTGGCTGCTTGTTGCGCCTCCTGTCTACTACCTGTGGGCTCCCTCTAGTTTTCCTACACAGGAAAGACATTAAAACTACACAGGAAGGGAAACACAGATACACAGCAACTACTGGAAAGAACACCACCTCCAGGTATCCTGTGAAGACACCTTACCCTCAATGTGCCCTGCAGAACATCATACCTCCTTAATAAAACAGGCTCAGTTCTACTACCCGTGGGCTCCCTCTAGTTTTCCTACCCAGGAAAGACATTAAAACTACACAGGAAGGGAAACACAGATACACAGCAACTACTGGAAAGAACACCACCTCCAGGTATCTTGTGAAGACACCTTACCCGCAACGTGCCTAAAGAACATCATACCTCCTTAATAAACCAGGCTCAGTGTACGTAGCATAAAATTACAATATCTGACTATAAATCATTATTGTATTTTTTTTCCTTTGATAACTATCCTACTATTACATCCTGCCTCCTGTGAGATAGCAGCCAACTGCGGCCTGCTCATACCCTTTGCACCACCCGATTATTTCAAACATTTCTTTCCTATTTTCCCTCACTAGACTTAATATTGGACGTATTATTCCCTGCTGCCACTTCTCTTATTACCACTAGGTGGCACTATACCCCTAAACTAGACTGTACTCTAATATTATTAATCCCCTGACTAAGAATGTCGTTAGACCCTTTCACCTACAGCTCCTCTTACAGTGTTCTTTTCCTATCCTTTCTTGACTCACCTCACATATTCCTACCCTTGTCCACTATACTTTTTTCCTGGTTTTAGATTACTAACACTCTATAGCAACACTTACCTCTTAGCCGTAGTCTTTCTCACAGCTACAGATTGTTTTCTCACTGTGGCTTGTCCAGCCTTTGGCTCTACCCGCTCTGTTCGCCCTGCGGGCTCACTCAGCTCCCCTACCCTGCCCCCTATTCCCACCCACCCCCAGTACCTCTACATTTAACCCTACTAAACCACACCCACAGCATAATTGACCTATCCCACCACAGACTATACTACCAATCAAACTCCCACACCCCTAGCAATCTAAACATCACCACCTACTTGTATACACATCATACCATAAATCATCCTTTCCCGCCCTTTTTCACCGCACCAAACTACTATTCCTAACAGAAGCAAAATTAATTTCTTCTTAAGCTGCCTTCTGATCATCCTTACTATACTAACAAACCTTACAACATACCATCATACCTCACCTACACTAAATAGCAGTTACCACACCACAAACATATACACCATACCACACACTCACACATATTTGCCCATTAGTGCTACACTTTTCAAACACAACCAAATGCTACACATACATAAATTCCAAATAACAAATACCACTAGGCTATCAGGTGTACACTACATAAAAATAATCATTTAAAATAAAACGCACATTACTACTTGCTAAACAACTACTCGCATCAGGAGACATACACCCAAACTCAGGACCCAACAATACCTTACTCCCACCTAAACATAAATCTGACCTACTTATCATAAACATCAATATAAGAAGCATAACAAACAAACTCCCTGATCTGCACACATTCATAAAGCATTACTCCCCAGATGTAATCACAATCACAGAAACCAGGTTAAAACCCAATATACACAATGAAGAGATTCTCCCACCAGGTTACAATATACTAAGACATGATAGAGTAACTAGAAAGGGAGGGGGCGTAGCCATATTATTTAAAAACACCCTAAACATTAAACCCCTCAATAACTCAATTCCTGCATTTCAAAATGCCGAAACCTTAATATCAACTTTTATCATTAATGATACCAAAAGAATTAACATCATCTGTTGCTATATCCCTCCAGGCAATAACTGTTCTACCATAGAAGAGATCTTACAATGGACCTCAGAAAACCTCACTCAGGAATCAGTTATATTAGGTGATCTAAATACAGACTGGTTAGCCTGCAACTCCAATATCCCTACAAACCATGTAAACCTCTATGGTTTTGCACAGCTCATCCAGGAACCAACTAGAATAGATAAAAAATCCAATAAGCAATCAATCATAGACTGGACACTAGTTAATTGCCCTAAAGAAAACTATTTCGCTGGTTGTCTCTCAGACAGCCTCAGTGACCACCTTCCCACTTTCCTACAGTGAAGGCACACAAATCCCTCAAACCCTATAATCTATAGACTAGTTAGAGATGAAAGGAAGTCAAACAGTGAGAATCTCAACCATATCCTAAAACACTGTAAGTGGGACCCACTGCTAACATTAAACTTAGACCAAGCAATTGAATACTTTAATAACACTTTCATCAATGTTCTCAACTCAATAGCACCCATTAGAAGAATCAAAGTAAAAACAAACTATGCACCATGGCTAAGCAGGGACACAAGAGCCCTTCTTAAAGCCAGGGATAAAACATGGAAAATATAGGTTCATAGGTTCATAGGTTCATACTAGGCTATCTGCCCAAGGGCATTTATAAGCCTAGCCCAGAGTTTTGTGGCTTTCGCCACCCCTTTACTATGCCCATTATTTTGCTGTGCCTCTGTCAAGCAGTGACACTGAGATAATCCCTGGGGTATATCTGTGATCTCCCATCCATTGGTCAAGATTTCTCTTGAAAAAAGCCAGCGAGGTGCTCTGCCTCACATGTACCGGGATTTTGTTCCACAGCATAGGGAGTCTCTGGGTGATGAATCTGTCCCTCCAGCACGTCCTATTAATAACCGTGTCAAGATTTAAGTCTCCCACCCTTGTAGTTCTGAGGGATCTAGATTTTTTGAGGTGAAGCATGTTCATCAATTCTGGGTTGGACATGGCCTTGTATGTCAGGCACAGGTCACCTCTGAGCAGATGGTAAGCGACTGAATAGAGCTGGAGTTCCTTCAGTCGGGCTGCATAGGACATATTTTTGAGACCATTTATCCTTTTGGTGAGGAACTTTTGGGGCCTTTCCAGTTGCTGCAGGTGTCATGGGAGGGAGTCTCTGGGTGATGAATCTGTCCCTCCAGCACGTCCTATTAATAACCGTGTCAAGATTTAAGTCTCCCGCCCTTGTAGTTCTGAGGGATCTAGATTTTTTGAGGTGAAGCATGTTCATCAATTCTGGGTTGGACATGGCCTTGTATGTCAGGCACAGGTCACCTCTGAGCAGACGGTAAGCAACTGAATAGAGCTGGAGTTCCTTCAGTCGGGCTGCATAGGACATATTTTTGAGACCCTTTATCCTTTTGGTGAGGAACTTTTGGGGCCTTTCCAGTTGCTGCAGGTGTCGTGTCAGATACATTCCGAATGGGGCATTGTACTCAATCATTGGTCTGATGATTGATGAGTACAGGGGGACGATGACCTCCCTTGATCTAGATGTGAATCCCTTCATGATCAGGTGGGCAATGTAGAAGGTCTTCCTCACTACTTTGGCAACGTGAGTGTCAAACGAAAAGTTACTGTCAACCTGGGTCCCCAGATCCCTGATAACCTCTTCTGTACTTAGTGGGTTGCCGCCTATATGGTAGCTAGGGGTAACCTTGTTTTTTCCGAAGGGTATGACTATGCATTTTTTGGCGTTTAACTTTAGGCCATGGCTCTGGCACCAGTTATCCATTTCTATAAGACCCTTCTGAAGGATATCTGTGTCAGATGTGTTCTCAACTATGGCGCCCAGTTTGCAGTCATCTGCAAATTTTGTCAGCCATAATCCTCCTGTATTTGCTTGTACTTCTGAAAAGTAGATGCCGAACAGGAGTGCGCCCAGGGCTGAGCCCTGTGGGACACCACTTGTGACAGGCTTTGAGTCTGACATGGCGCCAGCAACTCTGACCCTGTGGGTTCTGTCACTTAGCCAGTTTGCAACCCATCTTGTGACGTATGGGTTTACATTTAAGCTGATGAGCTTTTCAATGATACCTGAGTGGGGTATTGTGTCAAAAGCCTTTGCCAGGTCGAGGTAGGCTGTGTGGACTGCCTTTCCCTCATCAATGGCCTTGGTGACTGTTTCGAAAAAGTCAACCAAGTTTAAAAGGCATGATCTGCCTTTGACAAAGCCAAACTGGGTCGGATCCAAAGTCTGCAAGTCCCCTATGTCTTTATTTATGAGTTCCATTATGATCCTCTCCATAGCTTTGCAGATCAGGCTTATCAAGCTGATGGGACGGTAATTTCCAGGGTCGGTGGAGGCACCGCCTTTGTGAAGTGGGACCACAGTTGTCGTATGCCACTCCTTGGGCACGTATCCTGAGGTGAGGCTAAGATTAAACAGCTGCCCTAACTGTGGGTTTAATTCCTCATTGAGTTCGTAGAGCACACAACCGGGGACACCATCTGGTCCCAGGGATGCTGTGTTTTTTGCCTTGGAGAGAGCAGTTCTCACCTGAGCGTTAGAGATGTTTGGGGGGCTACAATCCTCTGGTATAGATATCTCACCTTTTGCGGGGGAGGGGGGGAGAAGTCTGCACTGAACCTGTCAGCCAGTATGTTGGCAATGTCTGTAGGTTCAGTAATTTTTACATCATTTTGAACTAATTCTGAGCATATCTGGGAGTTTCCTCCCAGGTTTCTAACATAGCTAAAGAAGGCCTTATGATTGTCTTTTGAGTCCTTAGCGACTTTTCTCTCAAAATTTGCCTTGGATGATTTTATGAGAGATCTTAGTTTTTTACTTATAATGATCAAAGGTGTCTTCCCTTTTAAGGATTTTGCTCTATCTTGTAGTAGCTTCCTCCTTTTGTTGTAGAGCTTGTTTATGGCTGGGGTCCACCAGACTGGATGCTTGCCTTTGGTACAAAGAGTCTTTGTTTTGTTTGGGATTGCCTGATCCATGCAGTCCTGTAGGTGCTGGTAGAAGGCATTTGTAAGTGATTCAGCGGCTTGAGTAATGGTTTCCAGGCTCGGGGCCTTAAAAGAGACCACACCAGTCTTTAGAAGTGTGAAGTCAGCTTTTGAGAAGTTCTTCACTGTGGTCTTTTTATCTCAGGTGGGGGCGGGATGTGGACTTCCAGTGAGATTAGTTTATGGTCTGATCTCACCAGTGAGGGATATACTTCCGGTGTTGAACATTGTGACCCCATGTTCGTGATGATGAGATCTAGTATGTTTTCTCCTCTTGTGGGGATGGTGACTAGTTGTTCCATGACATTTGAGTTTATGAACTCTAGGAACCTTTGGGCTAGAGTGTTGGGGCTTGAGTAGTGATCCCAGTCTATATTCGGGTAGTTGAAGTCACCTAGTATGGTGGTGTTTGGAGATACATTTATCCCCTCCAGTGTTTTCAGGAAAGCTATGTGAGGTTCCTGAGATTGAGAGGGTGGCCTGTAACATGCTACAAATTGCAGAGCAGTCTTGCCTATGGTTAATTGCACCTGGATGGTCTCCGATGCATCGTGCGTTGTCACCAACCTTGAGGTGTGGGTGTCCTTGATGAATATAGACACCCCCCTCCTTTCTTGGTGTTGTCCGGATTTTGGGGCCGGAACGCATGATATGAGGTAAAACCTGATAGTGCTGGGTTGCTCTCGGGAGCCTTGAACCAGGTTTCAGTCACAGCACAGACATTGATGTTCTCCATACTGAGAAGAGCCTCGAGTGCGTGCATCTTGAGGTTGAGACTTCTGGCATTGAGCAGCATTATCCTTAGTTTTTTTCCTTTTTTGTGTTCTAGGGTGGTAGGTTTAGAATTTGAGCTTTGCCTAAAAAAGGCACTATGGGGGTGGCAAGAGCCTTTGCCAATATCCGGAAGCCCAGGGTGACAGGTGCAAGCCGTCCCTTGAAGCAGCGTGGCTTGTCCAGCATGTCATCCCAAGCAGACAGACATTGGATCCCCTTTGAATGACACCAGAGTTTAAGCCAATTATTAAAGCTGATCATCTTGTCTCTGTATTGTGGCATCATTCTTGGTGAAGGTAGGATACTGCTCAAGGTCAGGGTCATACCTGCTTGGGCTACATAATCAGAGAGCTCCTCTATGTCTCTTTTCATGTAGTCCAAGGAGGTACATCTCAGGTTGTTCACACCAGCGTGGACAATGACAGAGTCGTACTTGTACCTGCTGTTGAGAGACCTGAGTGCTTGCATTATGTGGCAGATTCTAGCGCCCGACAGGCAGCTTACTGTGACCTTCTCCTTACTCAATCTGGTGAGCAGGATGTCAGTGTGTCTGACTATGGAGTCACCAATGACGAGTGTGTCTGGCATTGTGTTTGGCCTTAAGGGCTGTGACTGTTTGGCACACTGACTATGTGGTCTATGTGTTGCATGTGTTGTGTCCTGAGGTGGCAGTTGTTTGGGTGTCTGCTTTGGTGGCCTCTGCTGTTTTGGTAGATTTTTGATCAGAGCCTCCGAGTATGTCTTTGTGTATTTATGTGTATGATTTGAAGTTGTGATAGTACTATGTGAGACTGGGTTTGTGGTGTGTATGGTTACCTTCTCCTCCTGTCTGGTCTTGCCAGTCCTATGTTGAGAGAGCTCAGCCTCCAGTTTGGCTATATAGTTGCATCTCTCGCATGTATTTGTGTTTTGTGGGAGAAGGAGAGGGCTGTCCGTGTACATGAGACAATTGTAACATTGCCTCAATATTCCCAGATTCACCAGCTGAGCAGGAGAGGACACTATCAACTGATCCCTCGACATGCTAGAAGGAATAGACAAGGACTTTAAAAAGACTCTGGGGGATGTGGGTGATCGAAAAGGGGGTTTTGGCTGGTGGGGTACTATGTATAATAAAAGTGCTATATCAAAGTAAAAAGATACTTTAGGAGCAAGTGCTAGGCTTTACAGATAGAGAATAGTCTACTTAAGGATCAAGTAGAGCTGAACTTTTTAGATATAGAATACGCTGGTTTGATCAGCAGTACAGTTGAAGGAAGGCTGTTTTAAGGGAAAATTTGAAGAGTGGACTTTAGGTAGCCCGAATAGTTTAACCTTGATTAACCGCTGCTGCTCTTGTGTGCTCCTGTGGCAACTCTGTGCTAAAGCGTGCTTTATAGCAGGGGGCTGGAAAAGACAGGAAATGACCCAAAATGGCCAATAAACTACAAGTTACTGCCTTAAACCACTCCTCTGAGGACAAACAGGCAGCTCAGTACTCCCCACTCTCACTGGTGAGTAAAGAAACTTCCCCCTGACCAAACAAGGAAAATGGAGAAACACAGGAACCAAGACAAAGCCCAGGGATCAGCAAAATCTGATCACTGGAACAAACTATTAGGAAAGTATGGAAAACAAGAGTATTTTTTTTGTTTTTTTTAAGTTTTTTTTTTCAGATAGGCAGAAAATACAATAAATGCTGTGTTTTTCGACTAATTACTATCAAAAGCTAGTACACTTGAGTGTATTAGCCTGTTGTTTAACTTTTAAGCAAAACTTAAACAAGGAAGTGCAACAAACAATTCAAGCTCTTAAAAACAGTAAAAACAGGTAATAACTGAATAAAACAGACAGAAATAGTCGTTGAAAGGCTTAAAAAGTCAAAAATGCAGAAAAAAATACTTAGAATCTGGAAAGTTTGTCTTTTCTGGTCTCTGCTGCTCTAGGAACTCTGCTGGATACCACGAGGAGCTGTGCTGAGTTCTCTATAGCCAGAAAAGCCCGCCAAAGCGTGCTTTATAGCAGGGGGCTGGAAAATACAGGAAATTACCCAAAATGGCCAATAAACTACAAGTTACTGCCTTAAACCACTCCTCTGAGGACAAACAGGCAGCTCAGTACTCCCCACTCTCACTGGTGAGTAAAGAAACTTCCCCCTGACCAAACAAGGAAAATGGAGAAACACAGGAACCAAGACAAAGCCCAGGGATCAGCAAAATCTGATCACTGGAACAAACTATTAGGAAAGTATGGAAAATAAAATGGAAAACAGAAAATACTAACTCATCCAGACAAAACTACCAACAAATAAGAAACCAAGCAAAAAAAAAACAGTACTCGACAAACAAAACTACTTCCTTCATGTTCAACATAAACACAATAAAACCCCCAAAAATTCTGACATGCCATAAACTCACTACTTAAACTAGGCAAAACATCCACACCAACTCCAAACACTAGCAACATCACTGCAGATATTGCTTCCCAATTTAACCAACACTTCACAAATAGCATCCTATCCCTCTCCACACAACTCTCCAATAGAAACCCACCCCAAACCAACACACCAAAAATACCCCAACCCTCACCCTATCACCTGTCTCTACTGCAACTATCAAAAAACTGCTGTTAAAACTTAAACCTACCACCCTTGCTGCAGACAACCTACCAGCCAAATTCTTAAAAATGGCAGCTGATTCACTGTCTTACCCTGTTTCCATCCTTATAAATCGATCCATTCAGGAATCCTACATCCCACAATTATGGAAAGCATCATACATTCTCCCCCTTCATAAAGGTGGAAACTCTTATGATTTTTCTAATTACCGTCCCATAGCCATCCTACCCCCTTAGCTAAAATTTTGGAAAGATGCATTCACTCTCCAGTGATGCAATTCTTAAATACTAACAATCTCCTCTCTCTTACAAAACATGGTTTCCGCCAACACCACAGCACCACTACTGCTCTCCTCTCTTTCACAAACACAATTAACCAATTCAGAAATAACAATAACTGCATCTCAGCAATATTCTTAGACCTATCTAAGGCTTTTGACATGGTATCACACCCCCTACTTCTAGACTCTCTGACCTCCCTATCCTCTTCTCCATCTACCATAGCATGGTTTAAAAGCTACCTAACAGACAGACAACAGTCTGTACAATGGCAAAACAAACTATCTCCCTTACTCCCAACCACTGTTGGAGTTCCATAAGGCTCAGTCCTGGGTCCACTACTTTTCACAATATTCACCAACGACCTCCACAGGTACTCCCAACATGCCACTCTAATACAATATGCAGACGACTCAACTCTCATCTGCACAGCGCCATCTCTAACCTGTCTGCAAAAACATACCCAAGAATCCTTTACCTCAGTAGAAAATTGGATCACCCAGATCCAACTTATACTCAGTCCAAACAAAACTAAGTTACTCATATTTGCTCGTAATAAAACTAAAAACAACCAATCCTCTTTTACCATCACATCCAATAATGGTACTAACATCTCCCCTACTGACAACACCAAACTACTTGGAGTAACTATTGATGATAAACTACTATTTGACACCCATATATCACTAACAATCAAGAAAGTCCATAAAAAGGTGGGCACACTATACAGACACAAGAAATTCCTATCTGATCAAGCACGCATCACACTCACCCAAACTCACCTACTTTCTACACTTATGTATGCTGCACCTATCCTCACCAACCCTAGAAAACAGGATCTTGTTCAACTAGAATCCTGCTATAATAAAACTGCAAAATTTGCTAACAACTGTAACTACAAAACTCATCACTGTCAGGCACTAAAAGAACTCAAATGGTTAGAACTCCCCCAACTAATTAATTATCAACAAATGATAATAACTTACAACATAGTAAGACATCCTGATAAAACCCCATCACTAAACAAACTCCTAACCCACTACACAACAAATCACCCCCTCCGTTCCTCAGATAAATCTCTCCTCTGTATCTCTAAAGCCAATAACTCTGCAGGAAAAGCTCTTTTCTCTCACAACATTGCCAAAAACTGGAACACCCTCCCCACTTCTGTAACCACAGCTCATTCAACTGTACAGTTCGAAAATTCTCTCAAATCACACCTATTAAAATCTTGGTTATGCCCATGCATCACATAATAACACTGTCCAGTAATTGCATAACTGAATTATAAATGCAGTCCCCCATGCTCTACTAGAAACTCAGTAACTCCCACTGCAGCAATGTTAATTGCAGCCTCATAATTTTTCTGCCACAAGCTCAGTAACTCCCTCCACAGCAAAGTTTAATGCAGTCTCCTATTGTCCTGATACAAACTCAGTAACTCCCACTGCATGAAGGAATAATGCAGTCTACTATTGATCATCTACAATCTCAGGAACTCCCAATATAAAATGTAATCCCCTTTCAGACGTATCTCTTAACTCTTGTGTTCCAACTACAATAATCATCTTTGACCACTATCTGCTTGTTTTTCTATTACACTTACTGAAACCTATTTAACACAATTGGAAGCTGACTTAAAATCAAGTGTATTCTTAAGGTTAATGGTTGTAGAGCTGTATTGCAAAATAAGAAGTGCATAAATATGCTTATTCATGTTTATTATTAATCTTAAATATTGTTTATCATAACTGTAAGCTGATTTGTAAAACAAGTTCATTCTTAATGTGTTTTTGAGCTTATTGCTAAATAAGGTGTGCACCAGTATGCTCATCTATGTTTATTATTAATCTTAATTAATGTAAAACATTGCCAACAATATGCATCTATTGCTCATGTATAATTATTTGGAGCTTTTCTCCCCGGGCCTCCGTTGTAAATGGACTCACGTCCAGTCGGACTATCCTGGTTAACAAATGTAAAATAAAATAAAATATATGATGGCTAAGATGGAACCTTTCTGCTTCTGCTTAGGATCTAAGAACCTGTATCCATAGCTTTTTTTAATATATGGCCCAGCATTTAGGTAACTAGCTGCTATAGCCATTCACTTTGCTCATGGCTGTAACTGTTATATATCATGCAAAGCACAGTATCTAAATTCTACATAGCTCTAAGGATGTAAGTGTGATGATAGAGAAAAGAGCTATGGCCAGAACATTGCATATTTGTTTCTTTTTTTAATACCTTAATATTCAACTGATTCACATCTGTTACATAATGCTGACACAGTTATAGTATTTTTCCTTTGCATTTGAGATGTCCATCCTTGGAAGAAATGGATCATTACACTAAATGAGAATAGCTTAGGTGATATTTAATTTCCTCCTCCTTTTCTGTCTCTCTTTCGCTATATCTTGTAAAGGGAGGGGTAACAATCTAGAAGACTTTGCATGGCACACTATTAATACACCATGTAAAGTTACAAACCTATATTTATTTTACCTTTATTAAATACAAGAGATGATTTACGTCTGTTAGTGTGTCTGTGTTTATAATCTTTATTAGCCATGTATTTTTGATTTAAATCGTTTATTATTTTAAAAGAATTGCAGTGAACAAACACACAGATGTTGTATCAAACTTTTTAACTAACCACAGATTATAATTTGTAAGTTCATAGGTTCATAGGTTCATAGGTGTGTACTAGGCTAATGGCCATGGAGCCTTTACAAGCCTAGCCCATAGAAGTGCCCTGGCATTATGCTGCCCGATGTTAGTTCCCAGTGCCTCTGTCAAGTAGAGCTACTGAAGTGATCCCCAGGGTGAACTTTCTATTTCCCATCTACTCATCAAGATTTCTCTTGAAGAGGATCAGTGACATGCTCTGCTTGACATGTATGGGAATTCTATTCCAGAGCATGGGCAGTTGGGTGAGGAACCTGTCCCTTCAGCATCTTCTGCTGATTGTGGTAATAAGGTTGAGGCCTCTGTAGCGTATGGTGCAGAGGGATTGGGATTTTTTTTTATGTAGCATTTCTAACAGAGCTGGGTCAGACATGGCTTTGTAAGTCAAGAAGAGATCACCTCTAAGTAGGCAATATGAGACAGAGAATAGCTGGAGTCTTTTGAGTCTGTTCATGTAGGACATGTGTTTAATGTTTAGGATCCTCTTTGTGAGGTACTTCTGTGGCTTCTCCAGCTGTTGCAGGTGTCTAGTGAGGTACATGCCAAATGGGGCACTATACTCAATTGTTGGTCTAATGAGGGAAGAGTACAGATAGAGAGACAATGACCTCTTTCTTCCTGGATGCAAAACCATTGGTAATGAGATCTGCCACATAGAAGGACTTTCTGACCACAGTGGCAATGTGGTGGTCGAAGGAGAGGATGCTGCCAACTTGCTTCCCCAGATCTCTTATAACGTCTTTAGTGTTCAGTGGCCTCCCATCAATGTTGTAATTAGTGAGAACTGAGTTTTTACCAAAGGGGATGACAATGCATTTATTGGCGTTAAGCTTAAGGCCATGGTTTTGACACTAGTCATTGGTCTCAGTGAGGCCTTTCTGTAGGATATCTGCATCACTTGGGGAGTTAATAATGGTTGCCAGCTTGCAGCCATCTGTGAATTTGGTCAGCCAGAGTCCCTTTGTGTTGGCCTGGACTTCTGAGAAATAGATGCTGAACAGGAGATGACCCAGGACCGATCCCTGTGGGAATCCACTCATGACTGGTCGGTAGTCTGACTTGGGGTCCGCTACTTTCACACTGTGTGTTCTATCTGTAAGTCAATTTGCAACCCATCTAGTGATATAGGGGTTGATGCCTAGTTTGGTGAGTTTATCAATAATTCCCAAGTGAGGAATGGTATCAAAGGCCTTGGCCAGATCGAGGTAGGCTGAATGCACTGTCTTACCTTCATCCACAGCCCTGGAGACTGACTCAAAGAAGTCAACCAGGTTGAACTGGCATGATCTCCCTTTCACAAAGCCAAATTGCTTGGGTTTTAGAGTTTGGAGATTTCCTATGCCTTTTTTAATCAGGTCCATGATGATGAGCTCCATAGCTTTACATATCAGACTCATCAGGCTAATGCGGCAATAATTCACAGGGTCTGTAGTTGCTCCCCCTTTATGGAGAGGGATGACTGTACCAGTGTGCCATTCAGTAGGGTCAAAGCCTGACATGAGGCTGTGACTGAAAAGGGCACACAGATGTGGTGTCAATTCGCTTTGTAATTCATGCAGAACACAGACAGGGATATTATCGGGTCCCATGGAAGCTGTATTCTTGGTCTTGGACAATGCAGCTTTAACCTGTGCTGCAGTAATGCCGGGTGCCTGGCATTCTTCTGGTATTGTGATTGGTTCTTTGCAAGGGGTAAAGTTGGCACTGAATCTGACAGCCAGTATGTTGGCAATATCTGTTGGCTGAGTATAGGAGGTACCATTGTACAATATCTCAGAGCAAATCTGGGTATCGCTGTGGAGGTTCTTGATATAGCTATACAAGGCTTTGTGATTGTTTTTAATGTCTGCTGCAATTCTGCCTTCATAGCTGGCTTTAGGGGATTTGATGAGGGATCTCAACTTTTTGTTGAGGCTAATAAGGGAGTTTTTGCAGTCTTGGGAATTCACCTTTTTCTGCAACAATTTCTTCCTTCTGTTGTAGAGTTTATTAATGGTAGGGAACCACCAGATTGGCTTCCATTTTTTGCAGGAGAGTGTCTTGTTTCTGTTGGGTATGGCTAGTTCCATGCATTTGAGTACATGTTCGTACAGTGCATTGGTGTATGATTCATCAGTCATGCAGCTATTTTCCATTGGCATGGGTGCCGTGAAGTTAGCCACCTCTGTTTTTAGGAGTACAAAGTCAGCTTTGGAGAAGTTTTTCAAGGTGGTTACCTTTGTGGGGACTGTGGGTGAGATGTGGATATCCATTGTGATTAGTTTATGGTCGGATCTGACCAGGGAGGGATTGACTATTGTTGTAGAGCAATGGCTGCCCATGTAAGTAATAACCAGATCAAGGATGTTGCTTCCTTTAGTGAGGGTCAGAATGAGCTGGTCCAGGGCATTGGAACTGATGAATTCCAGGAAGCGTTGGGCCAGTGTATTGGTGCTTGAGTAGTTTTGCCATTTGATGGAAGGGTAGTTGAAGTCTCCTAGTAAGAGAGTGTTGGGTTGGACCTTGATAGATTCCAGGGTGCTTAGGAATGTGGAGTGAGAGTCTAGGGACATGGTTGGGGACCTATAGCAGGCTATGACCTGGTTCTCTGTCTTACCCAATTGATAGTTGTACATGAAGTATCTCAAATGCCTTATGTTGGGCTACTAGTCTGGAGGTGTGCATATCCTTTATGAATATGAAGACGCCACCGCCTTTGGAGCTATGGTCTATATTTTGGGGTCAAAAGGTGTGGAATGAGCTTGGCAGCCAGGGGTGCTTTCTGCTGTTTTAGACCAGGTCTCTGTTACAGCACAAATATTGATGTTCTCCATTTTGAGGAGTGCTTTGAGTGAGTGTATCTAGAGATTTAGACTTCTAGTGCTGAGCAGCATGACCCTCAGAGTGCATTTATTTATAGCTGCTATGGTGGTAATTTGGTCTTTGGAACACCACCTAAAAAATGCACTATAGGGGTGGCAAGAGCCTTAGCCAGTACCCAAAAATCCAGGGGTGACAGATGCAGGCCATCTCTGGCAAAGCATCAAGGTCTGTCAGTCATGTCATCCCAAGCAGACAGATACTGGATCCCCTTAGAATGACACCAGAAACTTAGCCAAATGTTGAAGTCAATAATTTTTTGTTCATACTGCAGTATCATTCTGGGTGATGGTAGGATACTGCTCAGGGCTAGTGTCATATCTGGTTGGGCCACATAATCCAAGAGCTCCACCATGCCTCTTTTCATGTAGTCCAGGGAGGTGCATCTCAGGTTATTTACACCCACATGGACAATGACAGAATCATACTTGTACTTGTTGTGGAGTGACCTGAGTGCGAGTGTTATGTTTCGAATTCTGGCACCTGATAGACAGCTGACTGTGACCTTCTCCTTATTCAACCTAGTTAGTGGGACATCTGTGTGCCTCACTATTGAGTTGCCTATGATTAGTGTATTGGGTAAAGTGTTTAGCCTTAGGGGCTTAGGTTGAGGGGCACACTGTGGAGGTGAGCTATGTGTCCTGTGGTTTGTGATGTGTTGTGGTGGTCGAGTGTGTTTCTGTCTCGGAGGCCTCTGCTGTTTGGGCAAATTTCTATTGAGATCCTCCACAAAGGTGGGTGTGTGGTTTGTGTTTTTATGTGAGAGCTGTGATAGTGGGTATTCTGGAGGGCTATGTGTTCCATTTGGTGTGGTGCAGGTGTTGACCTTCTCCTCTTGACCAGCTAGTCTGGTCTTGGCTGGAGAGACCATGGCTTTCAATTTGGTGAAATAAATGCATCTCTCACAAGCCTGAGTGTTAGGAGGTAAGAGGAAATGGTTGCCTGTGTACAGGAGGCAGTTCCTGCACTGCCTCAGAATGTCCAAGTGCACCAGGTTAATAGGAGAAAGCACAGGGAGCTGCCCTTTAATCATGGCAGGAGGGGTGGTCATAACTATTAAGTACTGGAGCTATTTCCGTAAAGAATGACTAGTGCTGACGGCACTTAGGTGTGCTACAATAATTGCTACAAAAACCTGCTGAAGTACAAAGTGATTAGGCTATTTGAAGTTCAAAAGAGAAAGAACTAGCAAGATCTAAAGGAAAAAAATGAAGAGCAAACTTTCTGGCACCATTAATAGTTTGCCTCAGCTCGGCGCCGCAGTGTGGAGCTTAAACAAGTGCAAACCTGCGCAAACGCAGGCTTTTAAACCAGAAAGTTGAAAGGGATCGATAATAATAAATAATTAGAATTTGCAATTTTTATTAAAATAATAAATTATAATTTGCAGCTAGCATATTTTAACCAAGCAACTCAATTCCATCCCTCTGAACGTATTGTATACCCTTTCCAACAATTGCGGCCATATTCCTCAATACAGAATATGTTAGGATTAAAATTCATTTTGCTTGGATGATAATGCATTTTACACTATATTTAAACTGCAAATAAGAGTTGCAGTTTGATTTCCATCTTTGTTTTCTCCATTTCTCTCCCTATACACTGATCTCTAAATTTATTTTATTTTACATTTGTTTACCAGGGAGGTCTGACTGAACAGAGCTGTCCGTTTTCAGCAGGTGCCCAGGGACAAAAGCTCCAGAACAATTATTAGCATACTATATATAAGGTATTTATATGAGCATTGTGGTTTACACATTAAATATATTGACTTCAAAATTGTACCAACTCAGAAAAAACAGGAATAAAAGTGCTTCCTTTTTCTTTAAGCTGTTCCAGCCTCAGAGGTAATGTGTTCAGAGACTGGAGTAGTAAGAGCACAGATTTCATACATATTGCAATACAGGTAAGTATACCTTCCAAAGACATTGTATTAAATCAGTACTTACTGGAATATGTGGTGGTGATTTGCAGAGAGGGCAATAAGTTGATCCACATCAAGTTGGAAATGGTATAGCAGTTTAAAAAATCGCCACATTGGTGGTTTCCTTATCTGCAAATAACAGCTGTTAAGGAAAGCTCAGTATCTAATTGTGATAACAATCAGAGGATGTTCAAGGTTACTGAGCTTTGTGACCATTACTGTGTCAATTCCTACCTTATACTGCACCTCCTCCCCACAAGGAGTAATAGACCTGTCAAGCCAAAGACAAACCCACCTCCATAGGTATCACAAGGGATAAGAAACTAAGAGTAATGCTACTCAATGCCAGAAGTCTAAACCTCAAGATGCATGCACTCGAAACTCTCCTTAGCATGGAGAACATCGATATCTGTGCAGTAACAGAAACCTGATTCAGGGCTCCCGAGAGCACCCCAGCACTACCAGGTTATACCTCATACCATGCTTTTCGGCCCCAAAACTTGGATCGAACCACAAAAGGAGGGGGAGTATCAATATTCATCAAAGATACCCACACCTCCAGGTTGGTGGCAAAGCACAAAGCATCAGAGACTATCCATGTGCAACTAACAGTGGATAAAACTGCCTTCCAGTTTATAGCCTGCTACAGACCACCCTCCCAAACCCAGGAACCCCACTCAGCCTTCCTGAGAACACTGGAAAATATGAAGGTCTCTCCAAACACCATTATATTGGGCGACTTCAACTACCCAAACATAGACTGGGAGCATTACTCTAGCTCCAACACCCTAGCCCAAAGATTCCTAGAATTTATAAACTCAAATGCTATGGAACAACTTGTTACCACTCCCACAAGAGGGGAAAACATACTGGACCTGATCATCACCAACATGGGGACTCTATGCTCCAGACCAGAAGTGTATCCCTCACTGGTAAGATCAGACCATAAGCTAATCTCACTGGATATTCACATCCCGACCCCACCCCCTGCCCAGAAAACCACAGTGAAAAACTTCTCTAAAGCAAATTTCACACTCCTCAAAACCAAGGTGGAATCCTTCAAAGCCCCCGGGCCTGTGGAAAATACGGCCCAGACCGTAGAATCCTTTATAAATGCATTCTATGAACACCTTCAGGAATGCATGGATCATGCGATCCCAAATAAAACCAAGACCCAATCCTCCAAAGGCAGACGTCCTGTCTGGTGGACCCCAGCCATAAACAAACTATACAATAGAAGGAGGAAGCTACTAAATGATAGAGCAAAATCCCAAAAAGGGAAGGCATCACTGATCAGTATTAGCAAAAAACTACGGGCACTCATAAAATTGTCTAAGGCCAGCTTCAAGAGAAAATTGCACAGGACACTAAGGATAATCACAAGGCTTTCTTTAGTTATGTTAGGAACCTGGGTGGTAATTCCCAGATATGCTCAGAATTAGTCCAAAATGACAAAAAATACACTGAACCCACAGACATTGCCAACATCCTAGCTGACAGGTTCAGTGCAAACTTCTCCCCCCCCTCCCCACCAAAAGGGCAAATATCTATCCCAGCAGAGTGCTGCCCCCCTGACATCTCAGATGCTCAGGTAAGAACCGCCCTCTCCAAAGCAAAAAACACAGCATCAATGGGACCAGACGGTGTCCCGGGCTGCATCCTACATGAACTCCAAGAAGAGCTAAACCCAAACATAAAACTACTGTTCAATCTCAGCCTTACTACAGGATATGTGCCCAAAGAGTGGCGTACAGCAACAGTGGTCCCTCTCCATAAAGGTGGTGCCTCAACGGATCCTGGAAACTATCGCCCCATAAGCCTGACTAGCTTGGTCTGCAAAGCTATGGAAAGGATCATCATGGACCTCATAAATAAAGATATTGGGGACCTACAGACACTGGATCCTACCCAGTTCAGCTTTGTTAAGGGCAGATCCTGCCTCTTAAACCTGGTTGATTTCTTTGAAACAGTCACCAAAGCCATTGACGAGGGGAAGGTGGTCCACACAGCCTACCTGGACCTCACAAAAGCCTTTGATACAATACCCCACTCAGGCATTATAGATAAGCTCACCAGCTTAAATATAAACCCCTATGTCACTAGATGGACTGCAAACTGGCTCAAGGACAGAACCCACATGGTTAGAATTGCTGGAGCCATGTCAGACTCCAAACCAGTTACAAGTGGTGTCCCACAAGGCTCAGTCCTGGGACCTCTCTTGTTCGGTATATATTTCTCGGAGGTACAGGCCAACACGGAAGGACTGTGGCTGACCAAGTTCGCAGATGACTGCAAACTGGGCACCATAATCGACTCTCCAGCCGACACAAGCATCCTCCAAAAGGGCCTCATAGAAACAGACAACTGGTGCCAGAGCCATGGCCTCAAGCTAAATGCCAAAAGTGTATAGTCATCCCTTTGGCAAAACAAGTGCCACAAATTACCACATAGGTGGTAATCCATTAAGTACAGAAGAAGTAATTAGGGACCTGGGGACCCAAGTTTATAGCAATCTCTCATTTGACAACCACGTGGCCAAAGTGGTTAGAAAAACATTTTATATAGCCCACCTAATCATGAAGGGATTCACATCTAGATCAGGGAGGTCATCGTGCCTCTTTACTCATCCCTCATCAGGCCCATAATTGAGTACAATGCCCCTTTTGGGATGTACCTTACCAGACACCTGCAGCAACTGGAAAGACCCCAAAAGTACCTCACCAAGAGGATCAAAGGGCTCAAACAGATGCCATATGCTGCCCAGTTAAAGAAACTCCAGCTCTACTCAGTGGCATACCACCTGTTCAGAGGTGATCTGTGCCTGACATATAAAGCCATGTCCAACCAGGAATTAATGGACATGCTGCACCTCAGAAAATCCAAATCCCATCAAGCTACGTGCTCGAGACTTGAACCTCAGCACTGAAATAAATAGGACATGCTGGAGAGACAGATTCATAACCCAGAGGCTCCCTTCACTCTGGAATAAAATCCCAGTCCAGGTTAGGCAGAGTCCCTCATTGACTCTATTCAAGAGGAATCTTGATGACTGGATGGGAGATCGTAGGTTTACCTCGGGTATCACTTCTGTGTCACTGTTAGACAGAGGCACAGTATACTAACCTCGAAAAAGGGCATAGCAAAATAAATTTAAAATGGGTGGCGAAAGCCAAACACATTCTGGCTAGGCTTATAAATGCCCTAGGGCAGATAGCCTAGTATGAACCTATGAACCTAAGCCTGAGGTGAATTTATGAACCACTTAATTATGCAGGTCCTGTTTGAGGAACAATAGTATATCACACTGTTTTATCTACGGGGGGGGGGGTATATTTCATAGGTGATGGAAACACTGAGTAATGATTCTGTCTCTCCATCTCATTTGATTGACCTGCTGTAGCAGGTTCATATCTATTATTATGGTATTTATCAGCCATTTTATGGTATTTGTCAGATTGTTTGATTTGTGAAGGTAAAAGAGGTGATTGATTACTGTATCCCTGATTTCGCAGAAGTCAAGGCATAGCTCTCCTTTGAGGAGCCTGTAAGAGACAGAAAAGAGAGATATTGTTTCTAGTCTTTTTGGTTGATAAGTCTGGTACATCTTAAAGGGGGAGTTGGAGCCTATGACTAATCTGATCAGTGTGGAAAACTAGGGTACAATACCCTCTTTATAGCTGAATGATATTCCCTAGGCAATCAGCTATGTCAGGTTCAAGGATTTCCTATGGAAGACTGTAACATAATGGTAAAAGGAGAAAGAATTATCACCCAGGTTTCAAGATCTCTGACTACATTTTTACTTTGAAGTGGGGTATTGTGAATGCTATAGGTTAGTGGATCAAGTCTTTGCCAAATACATTCAGTTTTTTAAACATTCAGTTTAAATCTAGGTGCTTAGGATTTCCTTCTCTCTTCCTCCCTTGGCTGACCTGGTGTGACTTAGTTTGAACTCTACATTTACCTACAAAATGGAATCTACAGGACTGCAATTGGTCACCATAATAAAATCAGTTTCTCTCAGCATTTAAGCAGATTGAACTCTACATTTACCTACAAAACTGAGTCTGCAGGACTGCAATTGGTCACCATACAATTGGTCGTAGGTTTACCTCAGGAATCATCTCTGTGTTACTGCTGGACAGAGGCACAACAAACTAATGGGTACAGTATTTTTTCATATAAGGGGTGGCGTAAGCCACAAAACTTTGGGCTAGGCTTATAAATGCCTTAGGGCAGATAGCCTAGTATAAACCTATGAACCTATGAACCTATAACAAAATCAGTTTCTCTCAGCATTTAAGCAGATTGAACTCTACATTTACCTACAAAATGGAGTCTACAGGACTGCAATTGGTCACCATAACAAAATCAGTTTCTCTCAGAATTTAAGCAGAGTAGGTTGCACACAAAAAGCATTTGTTAAGCTTTCACTTACAGTGCTGTGTAATTAAGCAGGTCACCATTTTGGTCAGCCATAGGACTCTATTTTCTACTTGAGTGTTCGCCTCCTTCCCCTGTAACTTAAGTAAACTGACTCTTACATTAAGAGCTATAATACTTACCTTATAGCTTTAGAACCCCTTAGGAAACATTGTAAGCTGGAATAGCCCCGCTACGTTCACCCTCGCTATGCTCGGGCTCTCCTCACTCCCCTCCCTGCCCCCAATTCCCTCCCACCCCCAGTACCTCTAAATTTAAAGTACTATAGCCACTCCCCCACTTTCTAGATCATATCTAATTTCATCTGGGATAATTCCTCCCACCCCCATTCTTCTACCTACATTTTAATAGCACCTATTAGTATTCATCTGGCATTCTCCCATCCCCCTTCCAATACCTTTACCTCACCACTCTATCTTCTAGTGTTGCATCACCAGGTAAAACAGTTCCTTAACTCACTAGCTGAATCACAAATAATGATATACTCCTCTTTACTACCACTCTTGCTCGCACCATACCTCCTTACCTTGTATGAAAACCAGTTTCTCACGGGCTTTCAGGTCCTGAAAGGCCATACTATCACCCCAGCTGTAGATCCTCCCACCTTCAACCATACTTACAGTACCTGGTCCTATACAACATCTTGTTCAGTCTATCAACATCTCAACCCCAGGCACATTAGCTCTAGATCGAAACACTACCACAAACTAATAAACAAATTCCTGAAGTTCATCACCAAGTATAGACTTAACCTAATACTTGGTGGTGATATTCATCCCAACCCTGGAGTACTCACTTCAGATACACATAACCCCTCTACTTGCAATCTAAGCTACAAACCTACAATTAAAGGACCACTACAGGAAAATAATTGAAAAATATATATTTTTTCACTTTTCCTTAAGTTTGGCTCATTGCAAACCTGTATGTACCACACTGAAGTAGTAAATACTAATTGTATTCTGTTTGTACCCCTTACTGCCCTCCTGGGGGCAGACATCCTGATGAGAATTAGTTTTGTTCTAAAACAAAATCTAGCCCATAATATACTGTAAGTTCACTGTATTTGAGATTTTAGTGCCCATAGCTGTATTGTCACAGCACTGTTCCATTCACTTAGAATGGAAGAACTGAGATGAGAAGCTATTTTTCAGAGGCTTCAGTAAAAGTATAATTCTCTGTCATGCAGTGCCTCTTACAAATGTGTTTGCTGCTGATGTGTAGTGGCTCTTTGCTGAGATATCAGCTTTTTTTAAGCATTTAACTTTGATATGCCTCAGTTTCTTCTTCAGTTACTCCTCCCATATACCAACCCCCTGCTAGCAAGAGTATCACATTTCCTGCCCTGCAAGGTTCAGCTAGTCAGTCAGCTTTGCATGACAATACACAAACAGATTTGCTTGCTGTCTGCCTGGTATGCCAGTAAAAGTGTTCCCTCATCTCTCTTACTCCTATAATCTTGAATAGCACTTTTACAGTAAATCATGTTACAAAAATGCTTTTTCTGAATCCTTCATATAAAGAGTTTAAGTATTCCTTTACAAATGCCTGTAACATACACTGATTACAATTCATTTTGGCCACTGACAGATTGGGCTGTGTTTGCAAAAAAAATAAATAAATAAATAATAAAATAAAATAAAATAAAAAACACAACTCTAAGAATATAGACATTTGCCTTACATAGAATTTCAGTCCTTGGCTTTGTTTTCCCTTACACATACCACTGAGTTCTCCTTATATTTCTGTGTACTACTGCTATTGTCTGCTCATATTCATGTTTTTTTTATTCATATTAAATTATTTCCTTCATGCTATGCAGTGCTTACTCCCACTGTTGTAAACAGTGTGCATACTGTTAGTCCTCAATGTCAACTGTTGTCCATTGCAAGCTATCAGTACAAGTTTATCTATTCACTGATATCCAGAATTTCACACATTTCCTCAACAAGCTATGTTTCATACTACTGTCATGTTTATGTACCTGTAACTGTTGCATTTCTCTAAACATATGAATATACTTCTTACAGCAAGGATCAAGCATAAAAAGCCATTTAGCTATGAACATCAATGAAACAAATGTGATGACAGCAATTATTGGAATTATACATAAGCATCTACTCCTATGTACCAGAGGGATTGGCTATGGCTTCAGATAAAAACAAAAGGGTGCAAAGCTAAAACTTTGGGTGTTGAACAGTTGCTCTGTAACATCAAAGTACAGGCAAACCAGATAATGTAAAAATTGCCCATGGCCTCAACACTGCCTCAACAGAACCTGAGGAAGTCTGCTGGTACAGATGAAAGCGCTTAACGTATTTCAGTTTTGTGTTGTTATTTAGTTCAATAAAGAGTTTTGTGTCCAAGCTGAGGTACCCATTGTTTTTTCATCACACTAGAAGCAACATTCAACATTCTTGGATTTATTTACTGTATGGGGAACATTATCAGCCCATGCACTGCACACAATGCACATTACATATTTCACTGGTAATGCACACTACTTTTACTTGCCATACCCCTACCTACACCACAGTGACATACAGGGTAACAAAGCACAACATATGGCAATGTAGTATGTGTTGATCGCAATACCTCACACATCTGTCTCTGGCCTCACACAAAGGACACACACTACCATGACAGACAGACAGTCATGGTGAGCAATCACACCAGTACATAACATGCAACCAGTCACTGGCACACTCATTCCACCTCACATATTTCATTCGCAATGTGTTCATGGGTGTACATTGTGTCTTAGGTAGGTAGTGTGCTTTTGGCCCTTGGCCTACAGCAGCATACTGTTATGCTACCCTGCCCCTTGTGACACATGTGTTATGATCGTACCTGCTCCTTACAAACAGTTACACAGGGTGACTCATATGGCATATTACCTATCTGCATAACATTCAGCAGGGGTATGTCTGACATCTACTCATGGGGAACCTTGCTTCTTAATTCTGTGTGGTTTACTACAGGGTATGTCGTATCTGTGGGTAGGGTCCTGTACCTCCACCATGTGCTCTATACTGCAGTGACAAAGACGACAGACATAGGTAATTTGGGTTGTGGATGTTGTGAGGTGTTACCATGGTTGTTGGACAACTGTCATGGGTGTGACTTAACTATGTATATCCAGCAGTGGTAACCTCTATGTAGGTAGTCTGGGTGCGCTCTATGGTCTTGTCAGTCACTCTGCATAGGTATTGTGTTTGAGTGCATTGACACAGTTACTTGCATATGTCTGTGTCCTTCTCCATATCTGTAGCTGTCATGGGAGGTACATACCGTGTAGGACATTGTGGGGTGTAGAGGGGTACAGTGACCTACATGTCCATAGCTGACACACCATGTCCGCTGACACCTTCCATGTACAGGTATTACAGGAGTAGTGTGCCACTGTGTATATCAATGGGGAGCCTATTGTACACTTGTTGACCCTGTTCCCCCCTGACACATGCAGTGGTGGGCAGGCATGCACATATGTGGTGGTTACTGGTGTCAGTGTTTTTGAATGGGGTATGGTTTTCCAGTATCCACACTGGTGTTCACTCCATGCCTTTGACACCAGGCACCTGTTGCAATATATCTGCACACATGTGCCTCACACAGTATATATATATATATATATATATATATATATATATATATATATATATATATATATATATATATAATATATATATATATATATATATATATATATATATATATATATATATATATGTATACAGGAGGTTTGGGAGGTCACTCTTTGAAAGTTCTATTCAATTTAAGAGTTTTCAATAGTTTTTTTTTCTCATTGGTTTTTCAGCATGACCATTTAACTCTTTGTTTATATATATATATATATATATATATATATATATATATATATATGTTTGTATATATGTATATAATATGTATATATAGATGTAGATATATACATATAGATGTGGGGAGAGAGTGAGAGAGAGACAGAGGGAGAGTGAGAGGGGGTGGGACAGAGAGAGAGAGATAGTCATATACAGACATATCTGTTGTCAGTCAGATCTATCTGTATATGTATATGTATCTACATATATCTATATATGTATGTGTGTATTACATATATCTGTACGTACATATTCTAGCAATCTCGATGTCTGTGCAGTAAGTGAAACCTGGTTCAAAGCTCCTGAGAGCACACCAGTGGTAACAGGCTATACCTCGTATCATGCGTTTTGGCCCCAAAACTGAGGCCAAAACAAAAAGGGAGGGGGATTGTCCATATTCATGAAGGACACCCACACCTCCAGGTTAGTGGCAACACATGAAGCATCAGAGACCATCCAGGTGCAAATAACCATAGGCAAACCTGCTATACAACTGGTAGCATGTTACAGACCACCCTCCCAATCTCAGGAACCACAGTCAGCCTTCCTGAAGACATTGGAGGATATGAATGTCCCACCACACACCATCATATTGGGAGACTTCAACTACCCTAACATATACTGGGTGCATTATTCTAGCCCAAACACCCTAGCCCAAAGGTTCCCGGAATTCACTAAGTCAAATGCAATGGAACAGCTAGTCACCTCTCCCACAAGGGGAGATAATATACTACACCTGATCATCACAAACATGGTGACAATGTGCAACACACCGGAAGTATACCCCTCACTAGTCACATCTGACCACAGACTAATCACCCTGGATATACATATCCCACCTCCCCCACAACACAAAAGACTACAGTGGGAAACCTCTCACATGCCAACTTTACACTTCTTACAACTGAGTTGGTATCCTTTAAGCCCACTGGGCCAGTGGAAACCACATCCCACAATGCAGACTCCTTCACAAATGCTTTCTACGGACATCTCCAAGAATGCATGGATCATGCAATCCCAAATAAAACCAAGACCCTCTCCACCAAGGGCAGGCGTCCTGTCTGGTGGACCCCAGCCATGAACAAATTGTATAACAACAGAAGGTAGCTACTGCACGACAGAGCAGAATTCCATAAAGATAAGGCATCTCTGATCAGCACTAGTAGAAATATACATTCTCTCATACAAACATGTAAGGCCAACAATGAGAGGGACATCACTATGGACACTATAGATAACCACAAGGCCTTCTTCTGTTATGCTAGACACCTGGGTGGAAACCCTCAGATATGTTCAGAGTTAGTTCACAGTGACAAAAGCTACACTGAACACACACATATTGCCAACATTCTGGCAGACAGGTTCAGTGCAGATTTCTCCCCTCCCTCACCCCCACATGAGGAATTAATTATCCCAGCTGACTGTAACCTCCCTGCCATCTCAGATGTCCAGATGAGAACCGCCCTCAGCAAAGCTGTAAACACAGCATCAATGGGACCCGACGGTATTGCAGGTTGCATGCTACGTGAACTCCAAGAGGAGCTAAACCCGCACATAAAATGCTATTCAACCGTAGCCTTACTACAGCATATGTACCTGGACACTGGCATACAGCAACAGTAGTCCCACTCCACAAAGGAGGCACCTCTACAGACCCTGGTAACTACTGCCCCATAAGCTTAACCAGCCTGGTCTGCAACGCTATGGAAAGAATCATTATGGAACTCATGCACAGAGACATTGGGGACTTACAGACACTTGATCCCACCCAGTTCGGCTTTGTAGAGGGCAGATCCTGCCTTATGAACCTGGTTGACCTTTTCAAATCAGTCACTAGAGCCATTGACGAGGGCACAGCAGTTCATACAGCCTACCTGGACTTGCCTACGGCTTTCGACACAATACCCCACTCTGGCATCATAGACATGCTCAGCAGCTTAAATGTAAATCCATATGTCACAAGATGGGTTGCAAATCAGCTAAAGGATAGAAACCCTAAAGTCAAACTCACTGGTGCCATGTCAGACTCAGAGCCAGTCACAAGTGGTGTCTCACAGGGCTCTGTCCTGGGACCGCTCATGTTCGGCATTTATTTCTCAGAAGTGGAAGTAAACATGGGACGGTAGTGGCTGACAATGTTCAAAGATGACTGTATACTAGGTGCCATAGTCGATACACCAGCTGACACATACATCCTACAGAAAGGCCTCACGGAAACCGACAACTGGTGTCGGAGTCATGGTCTTAAACTGCATACCAAATAATGTATAGTCATACCCTTTCGGACGGACAAGGTACCCACATATTATCACATAGACAGTAACCCACTGAGTACAGACAAAGTAATCAGAGACCTGGGGACAGTAATCAATACTAACCTCTCATTTGACACCCATGTTGCCAAGGTGGTTGGATAGACTTCCTACCTTGCCCACCTTATCATGAAGGGGATCACATCCAGATCAAAAGAGGTCATTGTACCCCTATACTCCTCCCTTATCAGGCCCATGACTGTGTACTATGCCCCATTTGGTATGTACTTCACCTGGCACTTGCAACAGCTAGGGGGACCCCATAAGTATGTCACCAGGAGGATCAGGGGTCTCTAACAAATGTCATATGCTGCCAGACTAAAGAAATTCATGCTTTATTCCATAGCATACTGCCTACTTAGGGGTGATCTGTGCCTGACATACAAGGCCATGTCCAATCAGGTATTGATGGATATGTTCCACCTCGTACAATCCAAATCCATCAGAACCACAACAGCTACAGATTTAAACCTCAGCACACATATGAATAGGACATGCTGTAGGGACAGATCCATAACTCAGAGGCTTCCCATACTGTGGAACATGATCCCAGTTCATGTTAGGCAGAGACCCTCACTGACACTCTTCATTTGAATTCTTGACGAGTGGATGGGATATCATAGGTTTACACCAGGGGTCATCTCTGTGTCACTACTAGACAGAGGCACAGTAAACTAATGCTATTATGTACGGGGGTCTTCACTGTGTCACTACTATACAGAGGCACAATTTTCTAAATCTATTCTATACACTGTCTGCAGATAGCCTAGTACTAAACTATGACACTGTGAAACTATATATGTCTATGTATTTCTACATCCCTCTCTATCTATGTATACACATATGCATATTATATATATATATATATATATATATATATATATATATATATATATATATATCTCGATATACATACGTATACACATGTTAGATATATATCTATATATATATATATATATATATATATATATATATATATATATATATATATACTCCTTTTTAGTTCCACATATGTATACACACAGTAACGTACTGATTTACATCCATTACTGTACAACCTACTTGTACATTGCACTACAACCTACATTATTATGTGCACATAGCTACCTTCACATACATATGTATGTAGAGCCTTCAGCGACAGTTGCAGTATGTCCCCGGCCCTATTCACATCTTCATATATATAGATACAGACCAATAACACATCTGAAGGGTCCACAGTATGTAGACTATTATAGTAGTACTTTACATTACCTGTGTTTGTTGCAGCTGTTTGTGTAGGCTTGCAGTTACTTGGCCTGCTGTCAGCCTCTTTGTTTTGTTGTTTCTGTTTTTTTTATTTCTCTTTCTCTTTCTCTCTCTCTCTCTCTCTCTCTCTCTCTCTCTCTCTCTCTCTCTCTCTCTGTCTCTACCTCCAGAGGGTGCAATGAAAGTATTGCATGTGTGGACTGGGAGTACAGGATGCTTTTGTAGGTATCTGCACATGTCCATGTGATGGCCTCTGCACCAATTGTTAGCCAGCATTTGCTAATTGCATGCAGCCTGTTGGGTAGTAATTGCAGTTCTCACTGTGATTACAGGACAGTGCTATAAAAAGGTCTGTTAGGTAGGCGTAGCCCTTTCAGATTATCAGGGTGGGGACCATGCTGGTTTGCTGTGGACACTGTTCTGTGAGTGTAAGTGTTGGTATGTCTCTCATATTTCAGGCTGTGTTGTAGACACTGCAATGCTTGTTGTTCTGTAAGCTGAGTATTCCTTTCTCCAGTGTCCTCTTCTCCGTGTGTATGTAAACTGACACCTACGATTAGTAATACTGTGTATATGGGTGTGTGTGCTTTCCTGTGGGGATTGTGGTGTAACTGGTATATAGCAGTGGCTCTTGCAATCTGTTGCTATGGCTTCAATATTCGGCCTTTACATTCACTCCTTGTATGCCTGCTAGGTGTCTTTCCTGTAATGTGTTGCTATGGCTTTCCTATTTTCCATTTACATTCACAGCTTGTAATGCTTGCTAAATCTGTTTAGGCAGCAATTCCTACTATTTTATGATATATTTCTTTCAGCACAATGTTCTTGTATGGCAGTCATGGCTTAATGGTAAGTCATGCAGACTAGTGTTTCCAAGGTCCTGGGTTCGAGACTAATGGAGGTATTTTACTTTGCTGCTGAGAAAACTACAGGCCTTGTCATTCAGAGTGACTAAGGCACTTTTAAGCAGTTGTAAGCGGGTTAGCGCTGATTTGCGCGGAGGTCACGCATGCGCACTGCCGCTTAGCTTCACTCAGACACGCTTAGCTAAGCGCACAGAAGCGCACTCCTGCTTACTACTGCTTAAAAGTGCTTACTCTCGCACACACCCGTGCTATTTTCTTTTAAAGAAAAGAAAATGGGGAGATAGGAAAGTGGTGAAAAAGGGGGCACAAATAGGGTAGGACAGTAGGAAAACAAGCTCGGTTTTGCAGGAGAGATGTAGGAAAGGCCCACAGCTGCCCATTTCTTCATCAGCAACAGCTGTGCATATGTTTGTAATTTGGTGTGAAATTTGAAACCTTCCACCTCTGAGAGAGGTGTGAGGACAACAATAATATTTGTTGTATAGCCAATTGTAATTGCCAGTTTACATGTCCAGCAGACATATGTGCAAAATGGGCAGCTATGTATGGGGCGTAATTTTTTTGTGGGTACAGAATGCCCTTTTTTTTTTTCAGGTGAGAGTGGTATGTCAGGTACAGGAAGTCAGTATAGCTGGGGAGGTAGGTAGGGGAGGTTAACAGACAAGACAAACAAGATGCATACAGGGGTGGTGTATGACACATGTGGGGGTTACACAATTGATGGGGACAGATGTTTGGATATCTCGAGCCCATGAGCCCACAGATGGCAACAGTGGAACTGAGATCCCCACCCATGGGCAGTTGCCACTGTGCCTTCACTGCCCAGGATGGGGCTGTACTGGGGGCTGTGTAGGCCGGGCAGCAGGCACACCCGTGAGTTGTGCCACCCATGCCTCAAGCTGGCATAGGGGCCCAAGCACAGTGTGCTGGATCTCCCTACGCACCACAGTCCGGACACTACGGAGGGTGAGTGGATGTTCTCCTCCGGCAATGCTTGCAGAAGGGGGACAAGCCCCATCCCCTGCAGCGCTTCCACCCGCAGGTGGCACAGGGCCACCGGAGGAGGGTCCGGCCTGGGCACTACTGCCAGGTGCACTCGCCAACTGAGGTGGGAGAGGTAGGTCCACTGGAACCCGCTTTCCCTGTCATCCTATGTTTTGCATTATTTAATGACAGTTTGGGTTAGTAACATGCAATACCATTCACAATTAGTTGTAACAGCATGCATTAGTATTCCCATTAACCAAACACCCATAAATTCAAGCCGTTGAACAGCAAGCATAACACATGCATAATTTGAACAACAATCCATGATCCAACAACATGCAGGGTTGAGTGATGGCAGCAGGCCATCAGGTTTGGATGTATGAACAGGGCACATGCATCAACGTACATGCAAATATGTATGAACCAACAGGACAATTGTCCAAGGGAGTTAATTGTGAATACACATATCCATTTCACGTGGAATGGATTAGGGTGAAGAAATATTTCATTAACAACTTCAGATATCCATACATATGCTGTACATTTCTACTAGCTGCAGATATATACACACTACAGGTCTGACTACAGTTTCCTATGTGTAAACTTATGCATGTTGGTGATAGGAATGTTACTGCTACATCAATATACATTTATTTTTATTCATACACATTCATATCTGGCTCTGTTCAGTTACATCATCCTGCTACATTTGCTTTATATGGCTCTAGACAACTGTGGATGTTTGGTATTTCATACAACCATACTATCTGCATATTGCAAACTGAGAGCAACATATCCAGATTTTGGGATACACATTCCAGTTTCAGTACTTTTTTCCACACATTTCGCTGTTTGGTTGTGCCTGTCACATTCATTTCATTCTGTACTGACTGCAGTATACATTATTCAGGAGTTATTACTACTTTATTGGTGGATTCATACCTCTTTCTCACACTCTCTCACTTGTTTTATTTTTACAATTCAGGATGGTACTTAATTCTAGGCTTTATTGACATGTTTACTTTTAGTTATAACAATCCTTTCCAACAGTCTCACTTGTGTCATGTTTCAGAATTTAAACGGGGATATATTTCACACATGTGTTTTACTCAGCTTGTGTAGCTGTACTTTTCAGCCTGCTGCAGGTTATGTACTATTATATTACAGGTGGAACATCTTTATTTCAGACTTGTTTCATTTTTATTTTTGGATTACAGGCTGCATCACTTTATATTAATAGGGGACTACACTGCACTCTTTTGCAAGCTGTCATACTTTTATTTTTTAACAGTTACAGGGAGAGAATTACTAACCTGCCTGGTGGCGCAACCGCACAAGCCTATTGGCATAGGCTCGACGATTCGCGGAACGGACACCTGCAGCTGCAATATAAATGAAGTAATATTGGAATACACATCTCCATAATATCAGCTAGGTTAACTTTCTACATAAATAATTACATGAAACTTACTCAGTAATGGGGCGTTGGGCATTTGCCGGGCCTCCTGGATCCAATGGTTCAGTCGGTCCTGCTTCAATCTCTTCAGGTGCGCATGGTGGTGACGGACCTGTTCACCAGTCCTTGGTATTCCTGTGGCACTGGTGAGATCATGTACCAACCAGTCTCATTCCTCAGCCCTATACGCTCCCCACAGGACCTGGCCCTGCATGAGTTGGGTCTCATGATCATGGACGAGGAGCCAAACCATATATTTGGACTCTTCAACGCCCCACCTCTGTGCTCGGAAGCAACTACCCTCTCCTACACCTGCCATCCTGACTGCAAATCGGTTCCACAATCAGTTATGCTGTGTATTCCCACCTATGAGGCTTATATATGCCGTTTTTCCCGCACTTATCTGTGATTGGCCATTTTGGAAATGTATCTGCTTCACAAAACCTGCTTTGTCATGCTTCTCTTTCCATTCATTCCTATATATATATATATGCTATTACTGCATTTCTAAGAGCAACTGTCATGGCTTAGTGGTTCAGTACTTTGACTATGGTATATGGTATCCTGAGTTCGAGCCTGGCCATTGCTTTTTATATTTTATGACTGTCTACACAGGCTAGAAGGTGTGTCTGTGTAAAGGCAGTTTTGATACAGCTTGCTCAATGTTGGTTAGCTTGTTGGCACAGTGCGCAGCTCTGCGCAAATGGGTCATGCTGGCTTACGTGCCATTTGGCTGTCAGCAAGCATATTACGCTCAGCTCAGCTACGGGCACACAGTTTCAGCATGTTAGGACTCTGCTCAACCCCGGGCACTCATTTTACACCTGTTAAACCACTGCTCACCTACGGGCACTCATTTTACACCTGTTAAACCACTGCTCACCTACGGGCAGATATACTCAGCTTGTTAGAGTGTAGCTCAGCTATGGGCACTTCTGACATTTGTTTTTTTTTTCACACATTTCTTCATAATACATGGCCCATTTCATTACATTTTACATAAAAATAATTTTATACATGTACATATATGTCAGGGAATTGTTTCGTGCTTATTTCACTAAAAATAAAAATTGATGTTGTGGGGGCTCGAACCATGACTGCCTCCTCTTCAGCCAACGTTTCTACTGCTATGCTATTGCTTCTTGGCTTACTTTTCATATTTAGTTCTTATATGCTTTTCCACTGACTGCTAACTGTGGCTAAGCGACGGGCACGCCTGCGCAAACGAGCGCAATCACGGGCAAACATCTTTAAAACTTATATAAAAAAATATAACATGTTCATTTTTACATTTTATGTTAATAGTGTGTGGGGGCATGTGTTGTGTTGTGTTTATTGACATTTACACGGACTCTGTCATGGGGTTTTACTTTCGGGACTGTTACTCTTCTGGGGGTGTGTCCGTTTGCAGGGCTTGCCCTATGGACACACCCCCTACTGTCTTACATGGACCGTGTTAGCCTTAGGTGTGAGTCAGCATGCTCTCATGCAAATACATGGCTTGCTGACATCACACCATTTAACTGCAGCCTCCGTGTAAGCCTTGTAACTCTTACACGGAGTCTTAGTGAATCCTGCCCTATGTTTTTTTCTCAAATTGCTGAAAACTTTATTCACTAAATAATGGCACACATTTGAGTTTCAGACTTTATATCACTCAGAAAATTCATGCAAAACCTATTATTCTAGCAACTTTTAACATTTATAATAGCAATATTTAAAATCTCTCTATTTTTGGGACTTTGTCCCCCCATTAATTTAGTCTTTGTCCAGATTTTTTGTGCTAAGAGGTTTAGAGGTATGGTGTAACAGCCTTTTTTTAACTGTTATGGCTGTGGATTTGTATTGGCAAACACTGTCACTACATAAAGTACACACTTACAGATCAACTGCCTAAAAGACCTGAAGTTATTGCTTACTTATTTATTGCTTATTGTCTGTTAATCAGACCTTCTGCACCCAATCTTCAGTGGCAGTTTTTCTCATGCAGATATTTTTGCAAATATTGTCACTCTCCTAACAAACTTATCTACCTTCTCTCTTACCTTTGCTTAGCAGGCGACATTCATCCCAACCCTGGACCAAACATATCTCAAACAAGTAACCCTACCTCCAACAACAAAGCAAATAGTAAATACCTCAAATTCTTCACTATTAACACCCAAAGCTTAGCTAATAAAATTACCCACTTTCATGCCTGGCTTAACCAAAATTCACCCGACATAGTAGCCATATCTGAAACTTGGTTAAAACCACACATAACTGACACTGAATTCCTTCATCCAGGATTTCAATGTCTCTGATCTGACCACCTAATTAAAAGAGGTGGTGGTGTAGCTCTAATCTACGCCAATCACTTATCCATCACTCCCTTCCCAAATCCTATCCCTTCCTATAATAACACAGAAATAGTTACTGGCATTCTAAAATTAAATGACCACAAATGTATCTGCATCATCTCCCTTTACATTCCACCTGGTAACAACACCAGTACCTTGGATGACATCCTCTCTTGGACCTCTTCAAATATTAATTATGAAACCTATATCATGGGAGATGTTAATATTGACTGGCAAAAAATCTCTAATCATGATCCCACCTTAACAATCAATCTCTTCAAGTTCACACAATTTATTAACTCTACCACCAGGCCCAGCAAAACCATCCTCACCAGCTCCATCCTAGACTGGATCCTGGTGTCACACCCTAGCAGAACTACCATATCTGGTGTCACTCCCGACCCACTAGGAGACCACCTCCCTGCCTTCACCCATAGAACTACTTCCTCTTCTCCATTCTCCCATAAACTCCTACGTACTCGCAATTTATCTAACTTTAACCCCTCTACCTTCTCTGACTCCCTCAAAGCCACCAACTGGAACCCACTAAAAACACTACCCCTAGATGAAGCCGTTGATTTCTTCAACTCCAAATTCTTTACTATCCTAAACTCCCTAGCTCCAATACGAACTAAAAGAATTAAAGCCAAGACTGCCCCCTGGCTAACTAAAGAAACAAAGAAAATCATGCAACAAAGAGATAAATCCTGGAAAAGCTATCTCCATCATAAGCAACCTATATTCTTACTTAAATATAAACAACTACGAAACCAAGCCAAACAACAAGTTATAATAGATAAAAAGTCTTACTACAACCATCTACAAATAAATCATGCTAAAAACCCCAAACAATTCTGGAACTCCATTAACTCTCCCCTTAAACCTGACACAACCAACAACCTCTGCCCTGATACCAGCAAATCTGATCAAGACATTGCCAAACTATTCAATACCTTTTTCACCTCTACTATTGCCGAGCTAACCAAAACCTTCCCCAACAACAACCCCCCACCCCCCTCTGCCCAAGTTTCCTCCAACACACCTCTCTCAACTCCTCTCTTTGAACTTGAACCTGTGTCTACCTACCTCATAAAAAAACTCCTGTCCAAACTCAAACCTTGCACCAATGCCCCTGACAATATCCCCTCCTCCTTCTTAAAAATTGCCTCCGAAAGTACTGCTCTCCCCATCAGCATCCTGATAAATAGATCATTACTCGAATCCTATGTACCCAAACTATGGTGCTCTGCTTTCATCCTTCCACTCCATAAAGCTGGCAAAATCTATAATTACTCCAACTTCCGCCCCATAGCCATCCTCTCACCCATCTCAAAAATTCTTGAAAAATGCATTCACCTGCAACTCATGCCATTCCTAACCAAACACCAACTGCTCTCTCCTAAACAGCAGGGCTTCCGCCCTGGACATAATACCAACACAGCCCTTATCTCCTTCCTATACTCTGTCAATTCAGCGTGAGACTCTGGGAATCTAGTTTCATCAGTCCTATTAGACTTATCTAAAGCTTTCGATACCATCTCCCACTCCCATCTACTAAACCATCTCTCTAACCTTAACATCTCCCCAAAAACTATAACCTGGTTCTCCAGCTACCTTTCAGACAGGTCCCAAGCTGTAAAATGGGGCCAAGCCTCCTCCAGCTTCCTTCCTACCCCCACAGGAGTTCCACAAGGGTCCATACTTCTCCCTCTGCTATTAAACATCTTCGTAAACGACTTCCATAAAGCTATTCCCAATACCAAAATTGTCCAATACGCAGACGACTCTGCTTTGATCTGCTATGGCCCTAACCTTACAGAAATCAAATCTCTAACCCAAACCGCCTTCTCAACCACTGAAAAATGGATGCACCAAAACCACCTCTCACTAAATGCTAACAAAACTAAGATTCTCCTATTCACTCATTCTAAATCCACCCCCTCTGTCAAAAACTAATTTCAAATTACAAGCCTTAACAACTCCATCATTGACATCGTTCCCTCTGCAAAACTCCTAGGGGTCACCATTGATGAACACTTAAAATTCAATACCCACATCCAACTTAACATTAAAAAAACCCACATAAAACTTGGCCTACTATACAGAAATAATCAATTTCTCTCCCCCTCTACTAGTCAGACCTTGTCCACTATCTATCTCCTCCCATCTCTTCTATATGGTGCTCCTCTACTTACAAATCTATCATCCACCCTAACCACCAAACTGGAAATATGCTACAATAAAATCTCCAAATTCGCCACCAAGTCAAATTCCCTCTCTCATCACTGCACCTCCCTTCAAACTTTAAATTGGCTTGAACTCCCTAATCAACTAGACTACCTCCAAATTGTCTCAGCCCACAAACTTATATTCCAACCTAGCAGCTGCCTTGCACTATCAAATATTCTTCAACCTTATACCCCCCCCCAGACCCCTCAGATCTTCTCACCAAAATTTTATTTCCGTCTACAAACCTAAGCGCCCAGCTGGTCAGCTTCTAATCTCCTTTACCCTAGCTAAAAAATGGAATGCCCTGCCCGCTACACTAAAGACCTGTGACAACCTACACTCCTTCAAAACTCAACTCCACTGCTACCTGCAAACTCAAAGAAAATGTAACTGTACTCTTCATTCTATACCTCCTAAGCTCCCCTCCTCCTTCTCTCCTGGCTAAACTTCATATCCCTCTATTCTGCCACTTACTCGCACATTGTTATTATAACAAACCTTTTTCTTTTCTTTTTTTCAACCACTTTCCTATGCCTTTCACCCTCCAGGACAATTCCTCTTGAAAATCCTAATAGCTTGTTTTTTTAATGAATTCATACATGTTTTTCTAACTGTTTTGTGGAATTCCCACCTATTTTTGATTGTAATAATAGTTCAGTGTATTTTTACTATTATCTTTCATTATGTGATTTACCATTGTACTGTGGAGCTTTTCTCCCTGGGCCTCCACTGAAAATGGGCTCTTGAGCCCAGTGGACCTCCCCGGTCACCAAACTGAAATAAATAAATAAAATATAAGACATTGGCTTCATCTTTGTGCATTTATAACAGTGCTTACTGCCTAGAGAAGCAATACATTCAGTCATTTTTTTCTTACTACAGTGATCAGGGCTGATTGAGATCTTACCTCTGAAGTATCTAGAATTTTGCTTTATGTTATACATCTGTTACTTGTAAAATCTGTATTTCATTAAGGATTCAAGTCACTAAACATCAGACAGCTTAGTTTCAGACTTTATATCCTTCCAAAAATGCATGCCAATACAGAATGTGTTATTCCAGCAACTTTGAAAGTTTCTAAGAACAATATTTAAAATCTGTTCTTGATTTGTGATTTTGTCTGCAAGCACAGGGTCAAAAATGTGCTAGCCAGGTTGAGAGAAGTGGGCCCAAGACCAGCTTGTGCTGTCATTACATGACACCTTTCAACCATCCTTAGTTGAAGCAGTTAGTGGCTCAGTAGAGGTCAAAGATAACTTCATGCAGCTGTATCAGTGGCATAGAATGATAAGTACCTGACTACAGCCTATTCATCCCAAGTTCAAGTAGTGGTTTTGGCTGCTTGGCACATGAATGTGGAAGGAAGCTGCTGATCCTGTGGGAGGACGTGTTTCTCAAATGGTATGAGACATGTTCCAATGAGATGACTTTTATTTCTGCAGTGATTGTGCTTATTGACTGATATTGGTGAATTGTAACGGCAGATGTTTGAGTAGCCTTTTATGGCTGAAATATTCTAAAATGGGTAGTTTTGGTATTATTGGTTTATAAGTTTCATTCATTGCTTACAGGGAATATAATTAATACAATCAGGGAGGTGTGTATAGTTTAGGTGACAGGAAGAGCTCAGTGATATAAATGTTATATACATTTTACTGCTGCTTTTAGAGTAGTTCTGGCATTGCTTCACTCAGTATGTACGGCAATATTTCTGACTTCTTGTATTTGTTTTTTTACAGACACACCAGTATGCTGCAGCATTTAGGTCAAGAAACAATTCTGACCATGTAGTCAAAACATATTTTAGTGGGACAAGAGGCTTAGTGAGATATATTTTATTGCTGATTATTGGCATTGCTCAACCAGTTATGTTGGACAATATTTCTGCCTTTTTAACTTATGTGTCTTATTGTAATCAGAGGGATGGCTAGGTGAGATAAAATGAATTACTTCTTTTGGAGTAATTCTTACATGGATCAACCAGATAATTTAGATATTTCTGACTTAGTTATTTCTGTTTATGATTCTACTCAGTGGTTGGCTACATGAGATAAATGTTATTACTTGCAGAGTAGTACCAGCATGGAGCTACCATATATTTTTTAGGTAATATTTCTAGCTCTGTCAGCACTGTGTAGAATTTAGGTGGGAGGAAGTGCTGAGTAATATATAAGCATTATACTATTTTTACTGAATTACTCTGGTCTTCTCCTAACAGATGGTAATGGGCTTGTGTTACACCTGCACCAGGTAATATAATGAATGCCTTCTCGACAGGTTATGTGCAGCAATTATCACCTGTGTCTCAGCATGCAGAATCTTGCAGTAATGAAATGCAGATCATTATCACATTCATAACACTGAGGCATTCTCACTTGTCAGGTAAAGCTCTCAGCAGCTGCCACTGTAATTCACATAAGTACAAGTCGTTATCACATGGATGATTGCATAAGCCAGATTTGGGTTTCTGTCTATGTGGACTCATTTCAAGCCCCCCACCACCCACCATTTTCTTTCTTTCATTTTTACAATTTGTTGCATTTTGATACACAGTACTGTAGCCATTGTGGTTACATGGTTCATATTTTTGTGACTTTGCACAGTAGACCTGACCCCCTAATGGGGAAACAGACCATGATAGTGAAGATGAGGTATCACTTACACTCCTAAGGACGTGTGTTACACACACCCCTGGTCATGAAGTTTCTTCTGATTTTGACACAGATGGTGAATTGCCTTTATCTGTGTTCAAGAAGGCACGTGTATGACTGAGATGCATATGAAGTCCTCCACAGTCCAGGACTGTGTAAGTGCTGACAAGGATGTGGATGTGCTTCCCACTGTACATGAGGTTCAGAGTAGTCCAGTGTAGGGGGATTGGGATGGAGAAAACCTACTAGCTCTGAGTCGAAGTAGCTCCTTGTCAAGCAAAGATATGATTGTTCCTCAGTATGGAACATCTGTTAGTACTTCATTAACAAGTTCATTCAATACAGTTGGTACTGACACTGATGAGAGAGCACAATGTTTCAGTAAATTAACTTTGCTAGGGAACATGTCAATGTGCTAAGTAATCCCTCATTTTGAAGACAGTATTAAGACTTACTACATGACAAAAAAACTGTGTCTGTCTGTTGTACACATGTACAGATATCACAGTTTTTTTAGGACTTAGGTTATGAAAATTATGATATTTTTGATAATTTTGCTAGGGATGATGTCAACATGCTAAGTAATACCTCATTTTAAAGACAGTGTTAGTAGTTACAGCATGTTAAAAGAACTGTGTCTGTATGCTGTACACATGTACAGATATCACAGTTTGTTTAGTCTTGCAGGATTATGAAAATTATGCATTTGCCATATTTCTCATTATTATGCCCGTATCTTTGCAATGGAGTATAGTGGTGACATGCATGATGCATCATTTTGAAGCTGACATTGAGCCACACAGCTTGTATACTGATATGTAGTCTCTGTCTGTTACAGGCAATGAGATATTATGCTTTGTTTAATTATCAGTTATGAGAACTATAATATTAATCATATTTCTATGGATATCTCAGGAAAGGAACATCACACAGTAATGGTTAAGGTATCATTTTAAAGCTGACATTCATACAGACAAAGGAATTGCAAATCGTATGTGTCTGCATGGTACATTCAACAAGACATTGTGGTTTGTTTTACCAAAAAGATAAAAGAAATGCATAATATCAGCATTCCTTGGCAAATATTTAATAATGACTTAGATACACGCTATCAACATTTACACTGCTGGAAAGGTCAGTGTCTGCTGAACAACTTTTGCATTTACATGTTTAGTCTAGCTCTTATGGTTAAAGAGTTGTTTTCTGTATGGCATTACAAATGGATTATCTGAAAATGAGCTCAGGTTGCACTGTTGTTCCTATGGTAGAAGTAAGCAGACAGCATTTTCTGAGCTGCTCTGAAGTGAATTAGTTAAAGTTTTTAGCATGATTAATGCATCTACTAAGCCACCTACAGATATGCAGTATTTACAATCAAGCACAGTTACACATTGTCCCGTATGGAAGGCAGAGATCACCTCTGAGTAGTCTATATGTCACAGATTACAATGACACTAATTTCAGATGACTCCCACTGAACAGATACTGAAGATGTGTAGTTCCCTTGTGAGGGGCCATACTGTTGTGTGCAACTGCCAGTAGTGTTTGGGAAGGTACATTACCAAATGGCCATTGCACTCAGATACTGGCATGTTGAGGGAAGTGTACATGGAGGTTATGAGTATGTCAATTATGGGTGATTATGCCCTCAGCTATGACTTCTGATTTTTGGTATACCACTGGGGAGAAATGGTGATCTCATGCATATTAGGTGTAAACGTGTGGCTAGGCCTGTGTGCCCAGTTGTAACACCCCTGAGTATGTACATCACATGTTGCGATTGCTGTGCTACTTACCAGGTACATAGGTGTTAGTGATGGAAATTATACTAAATATATATTTGCATGGAGTTTATGGCCATTACTATGTCAACAGGCATTTGTTCATCAATACCGTCTTGTAGGATATTGACATAACTCACAGACTCCATGCATGCTCACAGGTTGCAGGCATCAGCCAACATTGTTAGCCACAGGCATTCAGTATTTGTCTGTATCGTGGTTAAATTAATTCCAAGCAGTAGATGACCCAGGACTGAGCCCTGTTGTACACTGCTGCTTACAGATCAGATATTGGAGGCAAATGTCTCTATGTTGAGTGTGTGTGCTATCAATGGGCCACCTAGTGACCCCTACAATAATAGTACCATGGATGCTTAAGTGGGTATTTTGTAAATGATGCCTGAGTGAGTATATTGTCAGGTGGCTTGGCTCAGTCCAGGGCGTTGTAAGCCCCAATGTTCCCTCACCCACATCTTTGGTGACTGCCTCAGAAATGTCCATCACATTTAACAGTCATGATCCCCCTATCAGACATCCAAAATTGTGTACAGTCAACTGTGTGTAGATCACATATATGTATGCTGAGCAGCTCCATGATGATTGCTCCTACAGCCATACAGATATGGATACTCAGGCAAAGAGATCTATAGTTCTGGTGGTCGGTAGATGCACCACCTCTGTGCAATGATATAACAGTTGCCATTGTCCAGTCTGCTGGGGTGCGGCCAATAGTTTCAGTATGATTGCAAGGTGTTCCCAATGGTGTTAATAATCCTTGTCAGATCCCATGTAGGATGCAGCTTGGGATGTTAGCATGTCCAATAGATGCTGTGTAACCTCCATAGACAGGCCATTTATGACCTGCACTGTAGATATGGAACTTATGGGACAGATTTTAGGAATGACATGTGTCACATGTGTTGGGGACAGGGGAGTGAATTTGACACAGAACCTGTGGGACTACAGGTTAGCTATGAGTACAGACACATTATCTGTGGCATCATTTTGTATGAGTTCAGTGACAATCTGGGCCTGTCCTTTGAGGTTGCACATGTAACTACACTGTCCACTGTGATTCTGCTTTGTGTGGGGGACTAATTGTGTCACTTACTGTGTCTACACATCATCACAACAACACTATGTGCTTGTTTTAGCTGAAAAGGTTGTGCCTCCATTTGGGAGGGCCCCCTCACCCCAACTGTCATACAGCACTGTCCACCTCTTATTGTACAGTCTGATAATGGCAGTTGTCCAACAGACAGGTTTGCTGTGCCATGTGGAGCCTGTGTTCCTCCTGTCAGGTAGAGTCAGGTTCAAGCAGTTGTAATGATGCTGCCATAATGCATCAGTGTAGAGCTCTACATACTTGCCTGTCCCATCAGGGAGGAGGTGTAGTCAAGCTATGTCAACCATCCCACAGGAGGTTATAAATGGGTTTGTTGAAATATATATTTGTATTGTCTGCAAGGGTGATTAGTGCTGGTAGTTTTAATGACACTGATCTGTGGGTCAGATCCCACTAGGGAGTACCTCACATTGGGGGTCTGCAGTGGTCACCCATATTGGTAAACACATGATGTAACACATTGGTTCCTCTTGGGGGGATATCACGGTACTGCTCCAGGGCATTGTAGTTAAGGATGTGGACTAACCTTTGGGCAAGTGAGCTGCAGCACGACTAAGCAATACAGTTGGTGGTCACTTAATGCCACTCCACACCTTGATAGACACATGTACATAGAAATATGCACAATGGGTGTCTGGAATCATGGAGCTGCTCCTGTAGCTGGCTATTGCTTGATTATGTGCCCTTCAAGGACTGAATGGAACCTGCAGTGTCTCCGGGAAATCGCAGTGTTTCACAAAATCTGGATGTGTATCTGTCCTTAATGAGTATATATACATAACCTGCATTACCTTGAACACTGTCATTTTGAGGTGTGAAGATGTGGCTGGATGTGTAGTCTGGTATGGCTGTGGTGCTGTCCACAGCCTTGAACCAGATGTCCTTGAATGCACACATGTCTGCATGGGGTTCAGTGTTGCCATTCCCAGCATGTAGCTGCATAACCATGATGTTGTATAAAGATGGTGTTCTCATTGCTAACGTTTCCCTGACCAGTGCATCTAAAATGCATTGTGGGGGTGTCAGTAGCCTTGGCTGGTGCTCCAAATCTCAGTGGTGAGAGATGAAGACCATCACTGGTGTTCATAGGTTCATAGGTTCATAGGTTTATACTAGGCTATCTGCCCTAAGGCATTTATAAGCCTAGCCCAAATTATTGTGGCTTACGCCACCCCTTATATGAAAAAATACTGTGCCCATTAGTTTGTTATGCCTCTGTCCAGCAGTGACCCAGAGATGATTCCCGGGGTAAACCTACGATCTCCCATCCACAGGTCTAGATTTCTCTTGAACAGAGTCAGCGAGGTGCTCTGCCTCACATGGACCGGGATTTTATTCCACAGCATAGGGAGTCTCTGAGTGATAAATCTATCCCTCCAGCACATCCTATTTATATCCGTGCTAAGGTTTAAGTCGCTTGCTCTAGTGGTTTTGGTGGATTTGGATTTTTGAGGTGGAGCATGTCCATTAATTCGGTTGGACATGGCCTTGTATGTCAGGCACATGTCACCTCTGAGAGCGGAGTGAATAGAGCTGGAGTCTTCAATCTGGCAGTTGCAGATGACAGATCCCTTTATCCTTGGTGAGGAACTTTTGGGTCTCTCCAATTGCTGCAGATGTCGGGTGAGATACATCCCGAATGGGGCATTGTACTCGATCATTGGTCTGATAAGTGAAGAGTACAGGGAACAATGACCTCACTAGATCTGGATGTGAATCCCTTCATGATCAGGTGGGCAATGTAGAAGGTCTTTCTAACCACTTTAGCAATGTGAGTGTCAAAGAAAGGCCACTGTCAACCTGGGTCCCCAGGTCCCTGATAACCTCTTCTGTGCTTAGTGGATTGCCACCTATATGGTAGCTTGGGGTTACCTTGTTTTTCCCGAAGGGTATGACTATACATTTTTGGCATTTAACTTCAGGCCATGGCTCTGGCACCAGCTATCTGTTTCCGTGAGTCCCTTCTGAAGGATATCCGTGTCCGATGCACTTTCCACTATGGCGCCCAGTTTGCAGTCATCTGCAAACTTTGTCAGCCAAAGTCCTCCCATGTTGGCCTGTACTTCTGAGAAGTAGATGCCAAACAATAGGGGCCAAGGACCGAGCCCTGTGGGACACCACTTGTGACCGGCTTGGAGTCTGACACAGCCAGCAACTCTAACCCTGTGGGTTCTGTCCTTAAGCCAGTTTGCAACCCATCTTGTGACATATGGGTTTACATTTAAGCTGGCAGTTTTCTACAATACCCGAAAGGGGTATTGTGTCAAAGCCTTTGCAAGGTCAAGGTAGGCTGTATGGACTGCCTTTCCCTCATCAATGGCCTTGGTGACTATTTCAAGAAGTCGACCAAGTTCAAAGGCATGATCTTCCCTTGACAAAGCCAAACTGGGTCGGGTCCAATGTCTGCAAGTCCCTATATCTTTGTTTATGAGCTCCATTATGATCCTCTCCATAGCTTTGCAGACTAGACTTGTTAAGCTTATGGGGGTAATTAACAGGGTCCAGAGGCCACCTTTGTGGAGTGGGACCACAGTTGCCGTCGCCACCCTTGGGCACGATCCTGTGGTAAGGCTGAGATTAAACAGCTGCCTTATGTGCGGGTTTAATTCCTCATTTAGCTCGTGTAGCACACAGCCGGGGACACCATCCGTCCCATTGATGCTGTGTTTTTAGCTTTAGAGAGAGCAGCTTTCACCTGCGCATTTGAGATGTCCGGGAGGCTACACTCGGTTGGGATAGTTATCTCTCCTTTAGAGGTGGAGAGGGGGGTGAAGTTTGCACTGAACCTGTCTGCCAGTATGTTGGCAATGTCTGTGGGTTCAGTGATTTTTGTATCATTTTGGACTAATTCTGAGCATATCTGTGAGTTTCCACCCAGGTTCCTAACATAGCTGAAAAAGGCCTTATGATTGTCCTTTGAATCCATTGCAATTTTTCTCTCAAAATTGGCCTTAGTTGATTTTATGAGTGCTCGTATTTTTTAACTAATAATGATCAGGGGTGACTTCCCTTTTATGGATTTTGTTCTATCATGTAATAGCTTTCTCCTCTTATTGTAAAGTTTGTTAATGGCTGGGGTCCACCAGACTGGACGTTTGCCCTTTGTGGAAAGAGTCTTGGTTTTATTTGGGATTGCCTGATCCATGCAGTCCTGGAGGTGTTCATAGAAGGCATTTGTAAGGGCTTCCGGTTGTGGTTTCCTCTGACTCAGGGGCCTTGAAGGATACCACACCAGTCTTGAGTAGTGTGAAGTTTGCTTTAGAGAAGTTCTTCACTATGGTCTTTTTGTTTGGGGTGGGGGCGGATTTGGATTTCCAGTGAGATTAGTTTATGATCAGATCTCACCAATGAGGGATATACTTCTGGTGTGGAGCATTTTGTCTCCATGTTTGTGACAATGAGATCTAGTATATTTTCTCCTCTCGTGGGAACAGTGACTAGCTGTTCCATGGCATTTGAATTTATGAACTCCAGGAACCGTTGGGCTAGAAAGTTAGGGCTTGAGTAATGTTCCCAGTCTATATTCGGGTAGTTGAAGTCACCCAATATGATGGTGTTTGGAGATACATTTATACCCTCCAGTGTCTTCAGGAAGGCTGTGTGGGGTTCCTGAGTTTGAGAGGGTGGCCTGTAGCATGCTACAATTTGTAGAGCAGTTTTGCCTATGGTTAGTTGCACCTGGATGGTTTCCGAAGCTTCATGCGTTGCCACCAACCTGGAGGTGTGAGTATCCTTTATGAATATGGATACACCCCCTCCTTTTGTGGAGTGTAAGCACTGATGTCTGTTGAGTAAGGCATCCCAAGCAGACATGCAGTAGATTTCCTGACAATGACGCCACACGCTAAGGCAATTATTGACTTCCATCAATTTCTGTGTGTATGGAGCCAGCATCCAAGGTGAGGGTCAACTGCAGCTGAAAGCTATACATATACTGGCAAGAGACACAGACTGGCTAAGCACATTCATGTGTCTGCATACAGGCCGGTGACGTATATCCCTAGCTGTACACACCTGTAGAAGCCATGATGTCAATATTATGTTAACTGATATTCCATGATTTGTGACAATGTGTGGTAAGGCCTATTGTGTTTACCCACAGACAGCTATCTGTGATCTTTCCCATATGTAGCCACTTGACACAAACATCAATGTGCCTCAAGATACAATCACCTCTGACTAAGAGGTGTGATTTTGTATTTTGCCTCAGGTGTTTGACCAGTGAGATAATGGTGGATGTAGTATTATGTCTACTGTGCACTCCAGAGGCAGGATTTTCTGAGGTGGCTGTTTGGCAATGTGCCTGGAAAGGAGCTGCACACATGCAGGCATGTGTGATGTTGGTGTAGGTGGTGCAGGATGTGAGCTGTGCATGTTGTCATAATGCTCATTGCCATATGGAATGATTGATGTTGGAGACAACATGATTTGAAATGCAGTTACATCTGTCATAAGTTGTTTTTGTGTCATAGGAGCAGAGGGGTGGGAGCACTTCCAACATCACAGCAGCAGGTCCTGCAAAGTTAAGGTCATACTGCCACACCCTTGGGATTGACAGCCTGATATACAGTGTTTATAGGCATACCTTGCAGTAAAGATGTGGATGCCCATACATGCACAGAGGACTAGTTCAACTTTTCTGACATTACGTTGGTGTTGCAAGTGTATGATGCCTGTCAAGCAACTAGACAGCACACCCTCTGCTGTGTGACATGATGTCGGAACACAGACATGCTTATAGTACATAACTCTACAGTATGACATGCTTAGAAAATGTGACAGGTAGACACACATTGGCCACAGGCGGCCAGTCTGCTGCAGTAGGCCTCACAGCCATGTCATGCAGATATCCACCCATAATCTGTTGAAGGGCAGGATCCATGACTAGATGTGAAACTATCACCTACGATGGCTGACTGCCAGTGTGCTGATTGTTTCAGAAAGACTTGACATCTATGTCACTGGACATTGTACATTATATTGTGGCACTACAGCAGTGCTACTAATCTCCCTCTTGTCAGTTTCCACAGAAGGCATAAGACATGCAAAAGCCAACTGAGTGCCTAGATTGCTAATCAAGGCATCTACCTGGAAAAGAGTATGTGAAGCCTACAGATTCTTTCATGATGTGGGACAACTATGTGGATGAACAAACAGGCTGTGTCCTGCTTGCCATCATAGGCTTTGTAGTAACATTTTACATGTGATGACAGAAAATGTATCACAGCATGGTATCCTGTGTGAGAGTGGTGTAGGTGAGGTCAGCATTACTAGTTGCCAGGCACCAGCAATTCCGTGGACTTCCATGCTTAACACTGTCTTCACAAGGTAATTGTGTCCTTCCAGTACACACCACTTGAGTAGTGTCCAACTGCAGAATGCTTGTGTAAAACCCCCACCTTACCTTCAAGGGTATACATATTACACTTCCCTAACGTGTTTGTCTGCACTCTGTACAGACCCCTTGGATGGCATTCTTCATGGAACATGCAGGAAGTAACTGCAATACGTAGTTGCACAAAGGACAACTAGCATGTAGTACCAAGCCGTGTCCCCAGATCTCTGTGTCATGTGACATGAAATGCCATGAAAGAAGTTAGCATGGATATGAGCAATAACACTGTCATACACCTACTGACACTGAACAAAACACTGTTTGTTATGCTCAAGGCCAAATCATGCCTACCAACTGTAACTGCTGGACCCCAATGAGTGTTGCATTATGCAATGGGTGACGGGAATATTACTTACTCTACCTACCATGGCCTGACATGGTGTTTGACAATATTCGGCCAACAGGCCTTGCTGGAAATTGTTTAGGTTATCTACAGAGTGTTATGGCAACTCATGGATAGGCAAGTGTCTGACAATCATAATCTGGGAAGATAGCACTGGGAGACCTATGCCAGTCACCAGTGGATTTACCCAGACATCATTAATGGCATACCCCTTCTAGCTATTCCCTCTCTGCAGTCACAGTCAGTGACATCTGACTGACTACATTAGCAGGTGATTGCATATCAGGAGCTGTCACTGAATCCCACACAGCCCAACAGTTATCCAGGATGGCCTGAGACACACATTCAGTTGATGTCTAAGCCACTGACAGATACTAAATGCCAACAACCGCCAAATGCTATCCTTAGAAAAATCACCCACCCCTGGAAAATATAGTAATCTCCACACACTACACATAGTTGATCCATTACTCCTGGACTTATGGAGACAGAGAGTAATGTTGTCTTTGATTTCACTGATCGGTAATATGTGAGGATGCATTCAGTGTTGTACAACCTAAACAGAAAGGTATGTGATGTAAATCCCAAACTGTCATTGCTATACTGAATGTGCCACTCATCACACCTATTACTGTGTACAATGGCATCCTTGCTATGACATCGATATCTGTGCAGTAACAGAAACCCGGTTTAAGGCTCCAGAGAGCACATCAGCACTACCAGGCTATAACTCATACCATACTTTTCGGCCACAGAACCTGGACCAAAACACAAAAGGCAGGGGTATATCCATATTCATGAAGGATACCCACACCCCCAGGTTAGTGGTGCAGCACGATGCCTCAGAGATCATCCATGTGGAGCTAACAATGGGCAAAACTGCAATTCAAATTGTAGCTTTCTACAGATCACCCACCATGACCCAGGACCCCCATTCTGCATTTCTGGAGACATTGTACAATATGAAGGTCCTACCAAAGGCCCTAATATTGGGTGATATCAATTACCCAAACATTAACTGGGAGAACTACTCAAGTATTAACTCCCTTGCCCAACGCTTCCTAGAATTTATTAACTTGAATGCCTTGGATCAACTGGTCAACACTCCCACCAGAGGTGACAACATATTGGACCTGGTCATCACCAACATGGGCGACTGGTGTTTCACACCGGAGGTTAACTCCTTGCTGGTTATATCAGACCATAGACTAATCACTCTGGATATCCACATTCCACCCCCGCCCTCAATCAAGGAAACCACCATGAAAAACTTTTCAAAAGCAAATTTCACGTTAATTAAGTCTGAAGTGGAAAGGTTCACAGCCCCTATGCTAAAGGACAATGCTGTCCAAGCTGCTGAATCCCTTACAAAGGCACTCTATGAGCACCTGCAAGAATACATGGATCATGCTATCCCAAGCAAAACCAAGACTCACTCCTCCAAGAAAAGGAAACCAGTCTGGTGGACCCCTGCCATAAACAAGCTATACAATAGAAGGAGGAAACTAGGACAGAAAACAGTAAAATCCCAAGAAGGAAAGACATTTCTGATCAGTATCAGCAAGAAACTACAATCCCTCATAAAAATCATCCAAAGCTAGCTTCAAAAGAAAAACTGCAAAGGACTCCAAAGATAACCACAAAGTGTTGTCAAGAACCTAAGTGGAAACTATCAGATCTGCTCTGAGTTAGTATAGAATGGCACAAAATACACTGAACCAACTGATATTGCCAACATTCTGGCAGACAGGTTTAGTGCAAACTTCACCCCCCTCTCACCCCCTAAAGGGCCCATAACCATACCAGAAGAATGTAGAGCCCCAGCAATCACTGGCACACAGGTTAAAACAACCCTATCTAAAGCCAAAAACACAACTTCAATGGGACCAGATGGTGTCCCAGGCTGTGTCTTATATGAGCTCCAAAATGAACTAACCTCTCACCTAAACACACTGTTCAAACTCAGCCTCTCTACAGGCTATGTACCCATAGAATGGCACACAGCAATAGTTATCCCACTTCACAAAGGTGAAGCCACAACCGACCCTGGGAACTATCACCCTATAAGCCTGACTAGCCTGGTCTGCAAGGCTATTGAGTGCATCATCATGGAACTCATTAACAGAGACATTGGGAACCTCCAAACATTGGACCCTACCCAGTTTGGCTTTGTTAAGGGCAGATCATACCTTCTAAACCTGGTGGACATCTTTGAGACAGATACCACGGCTTTAGACGAGGGAAAGGAGGTCCACACAGCAAGCCAAGACCTCGCAAAGGCTTTCAACACCATTCCCCATTCTGGTATTATAGACAAGCTCACCAGCCTGAACATAAACCCCTACGTCATGAGATGGGTTGCCAATTGGATCACTGATAGAACCCACAGAGAGAGAGTTCCAGGCTCTAGGTCTGGCTCTAAACTGATTACAAGTGGCGTCCCCCAGGGCTCAGTCCTGGGACCCCTTCTGTTCAGTATATACTTCTCAGAGGTACAGGCAAGCACAGGAGGACTATGGCTGACCAAGTTCACAGACGACTGCAAACTGGGGGCCATAATATGCTCTCTGGCTGATACAATCATCCTCCAGAAGGGTTTCACTGAGACAGATACCTGGTGTCAAAATCATGGCCTCAAGCTAAATGCCAAAAAGTGCATAGTCATCCCCTTTGGAAAAAACAAAGTACTCATGAACTACCACATACATGGTAGTCCTCTAAATACAGAAAATGTAATAAGGGATCTGGGGACCCAGATAGATAGTAATCTCTCCTTTGATAATCATATTGCCAAGGTGATTAGAAAATCCTTCTATGTGGCCCACCTAATCACAAAAGGGTTTGCATCTAGAACAAAAGAGGTTACTGTGCCCTTCTATTCATCACTCATCAGACCCATCATAGAGTGCAACGCCCCATTTGGGATGCACCTTACAAGACATCTGCAACAGCTGGAAAGACCACAGAAGTACCTCACCAAGAGGATTACTGGCCTCAAACAGATGCCCTATGCATCCAGCTGTACTCGGTTGCATACCACTTACTCAGTGGTGATCTCTGCCTGACATACAAGGCCATGTCCAACCCAGAATTGATGGACATGCTCCACCTAAAAAAAAAAAAAAAATCCCCAAGAGCCACACACTCTAGGGATCTATACCTCACCACAATGATAAATAGGAAGTGCTGGAGGAATAGATTCCTGTCCCAAAGACTCCCCCATGCTTTGGAACAGGATTCCAATCTACATTAGGCAGAGCCCCTCACTAACACTCTTCAAGAGAAACTGTGACGAGTGGATGGGAAACAGAAAATTTACCCCTGGGATTACTGCATTGGCTCTGCTGGACAGAGGCACAGGGAACTAATGCCTCTGCTGGACAGAGGCACAGGGAACTAATCTAAGGGGATGGTGAAAGCCAACACATTCTGGCTAGGCTTATAGATGCCCTTGGGCAGATAGCCTAGTACTTACCTATGAACCTATGAACCTATGTCACTACACAGGCATATCTTACAACTGTAGCAGCCACACAGGTTCCAAGGCACACCAGTAAACATTGCAGATAAAATGTCCTATGGAGTCTGTGTTAAGACCATACATGTGGAGTCTGTCTCATTAATGCTTTGGAAGGGATGTGTATGGCTGCCATACAGGGAGGTGTCAGATCCCACTGTGTAACTTCTGCATATCCATGACAGGACTAACACATGTCTTACCTGTTCTACACACCTACACTATCATTGTGGTATAAATAGTACATGTTGGAGATACAGGTATGTAACACAGGCAGTACACCCTATATGTAACAGGCCCACCATGCATGTGAAGCACACATCTGCTGTGACACACATCATGCTCAGTTTACACAAAGAGATGCAGAGCAAGGCAATCATAGCTGTTGTCAGACAAATGTCTGTACTGGATACAGAAAATTTGTAGATGGGTTATCCCCAGCATCACAGCTTGTAGATGTGTTAGCTCCCAAAACCTTGGTGAGAATTATCAAGGATATCAGACCTTTTCACCAATTAGGGATGCATGAGTAGGCTGAATGATGCCATTGTCCTTGTTAGCCTGTTATACACATATGAACCTATGGAGCCATGCACCTATAGTGCTGTACCATGCTGAAGACATATGTCTTCTGTGCTGACATTCTATTCTGTGCTGTGCCTCTGTGTATCCATAGATGACCCCAACAAAATCCTGAAAAAGAAACATAAACAGTTCCATGTCACACCTTTCATTGTGTACAATGTATACAAGTATACAGCCATTACAATGTCATACAACATAAGGTATACACAAAAGTATGTGGCTTACTCATTACAAATCTCAGCATACTGTATCTGTCAGTAACCACTACAATTAGCATGGCAAAACAATACCTTACAGAAGTACATGTTCATTTATATAGTCACCCTGTGAATCAGGCACATAGCTTCATTTCCCTGCATCAGAGATGAGGATGACAGGGATGTGGCACAGGTATCATCACTTGCACAGAGTGTTGTGTGGGGGTGCAGGAGGCCTATGGTGACCCAAAAGGTTGACAGCATGTGTGTGAGTCAGGAAGGGAAGCAGGCAAGATGGATCATGGAAATGTGCTGTGTGTGTATGTAGATGACCTGCCTTTGACAGTGGTATGTGAGTGTGTGTGAAAACAGTCAAGCTCAGTGCTAACCCTACATGTGTGTATGTTGGACAGCTTTGAACCATGCATGGTACAGCTGATAGTTCACCGTCTCTGGCTCCAAACAGGGAAACTGGCTCTGCCAGGAGATGCACTGTCACTTCTATGCCCAAAGTCAGAAGCAAAGCTAGCACCTGAGGGTGACTGCTGTCTGTCGGGACCATGTCCTCCACAGAAATTCCCAGGACCATGAGCCCATGGCCTACCATGTCTTTGTGTGGACAGCACACTCCCCTCTCTAGTGCTGGATGTACTGCTACTACTGGAGCATGATTGTGCATGGCCACATAGACTCTCAGCAGATGGGGTTTCTGACCTACATCCATGAGTTCAATGCTCAACTCCAACCAGACATTCCAGCAAAGATACTGTGCATTCCAAGACAGATATTCTGCAATCTGTCTCAGACCACCCTCTTTCTATTGCATCAGTGAACAGATCCATGCTGTCAGAAATGTGGAGGAGGCAGTCACGGATGTCAGACTGTGCTGCATCCATAACCCTAAGCATACATCTGGAGTTCCTTTGAGAACATGTCTGTCCCTCCATGATGGCCCAAAACATGTGTAGAGTGACCTGTGATGTGACACCTGCAACAGGTGGTGGACAGACACCAGGCTCTTACAATAACTCTTTTCAATCCACCTGTGTAGAACCTCACTGGCTATGGCCAGTGTCTACACTCACTGGAGCCATAGTTGCCAAACTTTCCTGTTCAATGTCCCCACCTTCTGACTGTCCAATATCTGTGGCCTCTGGGGACTGGGTATATGTGGCCATACTGACTGTGCACAGTGACAATGAGGGCAAAAGAGGGATGTCAACCTCTGGGACAGATTCAGCCCCTGAAACCCCCACCTATGCCTCACTGTGGCCACCATCATCATCAGAGTCTGAAGAGACACTGACATCAGAATGTGTAAGGAACAGAGAGATGAATCCCCCGGTCACCTTTGATAAGAAAGGAAAAAGCACTACATTAATACCTGCACTATTATGCACTGCAGTACTATTTTGCAATAAATGTGCAGCTGTATACACTTTTGGCACTATTACAGTCCGGTTAAAAAGCCAACCTCATATAGTAGGACAAGAGGACATTAATTTTCCCACAAACAGCTTCAGTTACTCGTAAATAAAAGCTCTTTAAACAACAATCTCATCAGCAACAATGAAGTACACTGTTGACATTTCTAAAGACTCTGCACAGTTGACACATATGACAATCTGTAATGTCCTGATACTAATGTCAAGTCTATCAGTGTGGTCACACCTACAAGGCATAGGTATGATTCTTAACATGTGTACAGTCAGAAAATATCCATGCAGTTGGTAAGCATGCTGACAGTACACCAATCTAGCCGGCAAGCCTGGGATGACACATTAGGGATTACATTGCTGTGAACCTACATCTGTAACAAAACAGTGTTGTGCTTACCAGGAGCAGGACCACAGCCTTGTCCGATACCTGATGGACCTGGGAAAAGTTGAGGGAGAGGTAATGTCAGTACCAATGCATGTTGTACCACAACAAGGTAATACATCCATATATCTCACATTTACAGTAACTACTGTGTTGTTATAATGGTCAACATCTGAGCATGAGAGTAAAACTGCAGTTTAACCTTCTCCCTCAAAGAACAAAGACCTAACACCCACATAAGCGTATGTACACCCTGACAAACTGAATGCTATAGTATTGCAATGGTAGTCAAACTAATCTTACCTGCATGCTCCACTGCTGTGGAAGCTATGGCACCCACATCCACAATGTACAGAGTGATAGATGCCTGTGAGCTGTTGTGTGTGCCTAGGCTCACCAGGAATTCCTCAGTGGCTGAGAGTGGTTGTTCCACTGCAGGCCCTCCACCAGTGATACCACAATCCCTAGTTACAACTGCTTCTCTTCTGCATGCAGCATTGATCATGTCCATTGAGTGGTATCAAACCTACTCATATGTCCTCTGGCATTCATGTCATGAACAAGGTCAGCCACAGTACTGTCTGCTGTTCCCTGTTTTGCCTCCCCTGGACAGTAGGAGTTCATGGTGTTGCCAGAGGCCTTCCAGTATAATATCATTCTCTGCATCCATGAAAGGTGCATAGCATCTTGGGTACAAGTTTCCTGTAGGACAACAAAATGGGAACACTTGTCAGGATCACATACTTGGAAGTACACCATGTAGCGATACATCAAGAACAGAATGTCTGGCAGTATCTACTGCTTGATCACATATGTCATATTCCATGGTGTGCAAACATACTAAGCATGTGGATACAACCAAGAAACTAGTAATAGTCAGCTATTCCCATGTGTGCCATGACAGATACTGCTGTATGATCATACACCCAACACTGGAGTCTATTGCAGTGTGTCCCCTAGGGGCAACCCCCCCCGATAATAAGTCAAAAGAACAGTGCCAAACAAATAGCAGTTTGCTATTACAACCACTATCAAGGGACAGTCCCATGAGACCAGTGTGCCACATTGACAAAAAAAATTCCACCCTTGATGTATTGTATGTTCTCTGTAGGTGTAACAAATCTGGAGATCAATGACATGTCATTATCACAGTTCTAAGAAAGGCTTAATGCTGTAGTTCCTGTTCCCCATAAGTATATTCACGCATCTGCATCTTGTTGTAAACAAAAAGGTTACCTACCTGATGGAGTGCAAAACTCCTCTGTTGATATGGTGTCAAAATCATGGCCTCAAGTTAAATGCCAAAAAGTGCATAGTCATCCCCTTTGGAAAAAACAAAATACCCGTGAAATACCACATAGGTGGTAGTCCCCTAAATACAGAAAATATAATAAGGGATCTGGGGTCCCAAGTAGATAGTAATCTCTCCTTTGATAATCATATTGCCAAGGTGGTTAGAAAATCCTTTTATGTGGCCCACCTAATCACAAAAGGGTTCGCATCTAGAACAAAAGAGGTTATTGTGTCTCTCTGCTCATCACTCATTAGACCCATCATAGAATACAACGCCCCATTTGGGATGTACCTTACAAGACACCTGCAACAGCTGGAAAGGCCACAAAACTACCTCACCAAGAGGATTACTGGCCTCAAATAGATGTCCTATGCAGCCTGACTCAAGAAACTCCAGCTGTACTCAGTTGCATACCGCTTACTCAGAGGTGATCTCTGCCTGACATACAAGGCCATGTCCAACCCTGAATTGATGGACATGCTCCACCTAAATAAAAACAAATCCCAGAGAGCCACACGCTCTAGAGATATAAACCTCACCACAACGATAAATAGGACATGCTGGAGGGATAGATTCCTATCCCAGAGACTTCCCATGCTTTGGAACAGGATTCCAATATACATCAGGCAGAGCCCCTCACTAACACTCTTCAAGAGAAACCTTGACGGGTGGATGGGAAACAGAAAATTTACCCCGGGGATCACTGCACTGGCTCTTCTGGACAGTGGCGCAGGGAACTAATGGCTCTGCTGGACAGTGGCACAGGGAACTGATGGCTCTGCTGGACAGAGGCACAGGGAACTAATCTAAGGGGGTGGCAAAAGCCAGCACATTCTGGCTAGGCTTATAAATGCCCTTGGGCAGATAGCCTAGTACTTACCTATGAACCTATATGCGGTGATATTTAATTTTTTGCAAACGCATTTTCTTTCTGCAGAAAGTCTTATACTGAATGGTTCCCCATAGCCAGCAAGCTTGCCTTTTTAACATGCTTCTTATTACCAGGTGATTGCCTCTTAATTAATCTATGGTTCTGACATGCTAATTGCAGCCAAATTGCACTATCATCAGCCAATGACATGCAACCACTGTACAAGATATAAGGCCTTCATGTAAATTAGAAGGCCTTTCTGACATGTTGTGCTGGACATTACTGGGGTGAGGAGACTATGTCAATGCAGAGGGTAGGTTTGTACCAGCTACGTTTGCATAGAAATATGTGTGCTACAGGCTGCAGCTGCTGCTGTTGCAGGTAATAGACATAGGCAGAGAGTGTGAACAATTTGGAGGAAAACAAGCTGTAGAAGTAACTGTGGGAGCTGTAGAAGTAACTGTGGGAGCTGTGTCAGCCTTGTTGTAGAGGGAGAACCAGAGTGACGGTACCCATTCCACTCCAATTAAGGCATGTGTTTAAGGTAAGTATATTAGGCAATGGTATCATTAAGAGTACTAGGCAACATGTTTGTTGTGTCCTTGAGCAACATAGGGGATAAATATAACATTATGTTCACCATTTGGGCAGCTGTCAGGCCACGTATAACAGCCTGGCAGTCATTTGGAATGTGTATGCTGGCAGTCCTTGTTACAAGCAGGGGTTTCATATGTGTATGTTAGTTGTGCAGCTGTGCTAATCTGCACTGTGAGTTTGAAAAGATTGTGTACTGCACCCTGATATTACCTGAGGTGCAGCTGTGCTAATCTGCAATGTGGGTTTGAAAGGATTGTATATTACTCTCTGACATTAGTGGACCTCATTTGCTTTACCTGAGTTAAAATCCTCTGTGAGGGCATATTAATACATGACGTGACAATTTATGCACTTATAGTTTTACTATAGGGATATGCAAAGTATGTTCCTATCTGCAGGCCTGTGACTTCCATCAGTAAAAAAGAAGACATTTCATTTGAAATGCATTGTGTGGATAAAGAATGCATGACTCAGTCATTAATTGTTGACTTCACAATAATGTAATTTAAATGCTACACCACTGGATTTGAACCCAGGACTGTGTGTAGCAAAATGTACAGTTTGTAAGGCATTTAACAGACTGATTTACTGACTCACTGTTGCAGTAAGTGTATTTGCAATATATAAGTATGCGCATACAGGTTGTGACATACTTGTTTTGCATCCACCATTATGTGCATGGTTTATATGGATGTATTTGTGCACCAGGCTCCCAGATGAACATGCATTTTGACAGTAATGCCTTAGGAGCTCTATTTGTAAATGCTCCTGATAAAAGGGGACATTTGCCTGCTATTAGAGACCTCACTTACATCCATTATTCTGTGTTTGGCTTTCTAGTGGTGTACTCTTGCACCAGACTCCAGGGTACACTCACAATTTTCCATTGCTCTTTAAGCAAGTTTGCATGAAGCCTAGCAATGCACAGCTGTGCTCAAACATGTTTAATGAATGTAACTTGCAATTACTACATTTTTCTTAAGCCACCTGTTTTAATTAACAGCTGTGTGGTATGGCAGTTTAATGCAGTCATCTACCGCTGCAATGGTCTTGGGTTCAGAATGTGGGACAGGTGTGTATTTTGTACTTGTTTATTATAATTTTAAACACATATACCAATATAGCTCCATTTAGTTTATCTTAGCGAAGTGGAGTAAAACCCCATGTTGTGCAGCATAGTACAAAAAATATATAAAGAAAAGAAAAATGGGGAGATAGGAAAGTGGTAAACTGGGGTGCAAGCAGGGGGAAAAGTATAGTGAAAGGCAGGTAGATATGTGTAGGATATGTGTAGGAAGGGAATAGGAAAGAACCATAGCGATCCATAGCTATCAATTTCTTGTACAGCAACAACTGTGCACTTTGACAGAATTTGTAGATGACGTTGGACTCTCACCACAGTACCGAGCAAGCGGACAATTAAAAAAAAAAAAAAAAACTAAAAAATCAGATATGATAATTAATTACATCTGGTTTCTATTTTTAGATGTCTGGCAGGTGTCAGCTGTCTATGTGCAAGAGCAGCTTTGAATTGCTGTGCTCCATGCCACACCACACAAATGAATATTAAAAAAAAAAAAGGTCAACAAAAATTAGAAATTTAAAATACAAACTATTAATTCACAGCATATTTCAACAGCAGCAGGGAAAATTACAGGGAGCCTCATCATGTACATAACATTTGACCAGCCTCTACACTTCTGTTGATATGGATTCAATATCCCTTTTACTATGCTGTCCCTCAGCAACATGCCATGATTAATATGCATAGTGCGCTACTGAGTGGGAACATGGGTGCATTCTGTGTAGGCTCTACACAGAGCCCACATGGATGTTACTGAATCCTGGAGAATGCTTCTATGATCCTGTGAACAAAGTTTTTTTTTTTCATTATGAAGAAAGTAACAAAAATAAACTGTAATTCCAAAACAACCCATTCTACAAAAAGCTTAATAAAGTCTAATTAACAGATACAACTGTTAGGGTGGGAAGTAGGTACCCTAGCTCAATCAGGGTAAAACACATGTGTAGGACAGAATAATCACTGGCTAGCATGTTTGCTGCAGAGGATTATCTAATAACCATTGCAGAGTGCACCAAACATGAAAAATAGAACACTGCACCATTGTGAAATATGCTGTGACAATTAGAGTTCAAAGCCTGAATGAAATAACTATACAGGTTGTCCTCATACACCCAGAGTAAATTTACAATGTGCCACTTTCACAAACTACAAGTAGAAAGCTTTCTAACTAAACTTTAATACTCTGTCTTTCTAAAGAAATAAATAGGGGAATGGTACTGTGCAAAAGATGAAGGCTGGCGTTAGACATTTCAAAACTAATTGTAATACCCAAAACATTATTTGGATGGAGCTCAACTATTTTTTTTTAGCATTACGAGTTAAATGAAATTCCCCATTCTTAGCAGCTCATCCCCAAGCTAGCCTGGTATTATGGTAATTCCACTGTTCATTCCAAATGAGCCTATGAAGAGATTCTTCTTTTGCTTTCAGAACCACTGATTGGCCATACCTATTGTGAATGAACGTAGTTTTGTTCTTGGAGATCAATGGTTTATATTCAAAATAAAATAGCTAGATAACACCCTTCCACATTATGTAGGAAAGATAAATATTCACAGATAAACTAATCAGGATGATTTAGGATGGAGGCAGCCAAACAATTGTTACCCAAAAACTGAGATGAGCAATGCATATAAGGATATATAAATCATATATGGGAGTAGTGCATGCCTTCCTACCTCTAGAAAACATCATTATTGTCTGTCTATCAGTCAGGTGTTTGACTGGGATAAAAGTAAAAGCATAAATGAACAAAGACATATATTATACAAACGAAGATCTGGGAAAAGAAAACAATGCACTCTGATAAAACCCACACAGAGACAGTGAGTATTTGCAGAAAGAATTACAAACCAAAAACTCAGCCAGAGAACTAAGCCCTTTCAGCCGGCAGCACTACTTGATACAAAACTCTGCCAAAGATCAATTCCTGTCCTACACATACTGCCCAGGCCAACACAGATAGCTACTTGTTGTGGAAAATGCTGATGTTATATTCTGATATAAAATGAAAACTTTATGGCCAACTTGTTACCTTTAAATACATTGCAACCCCTAACCCCAACACACACATATGTGCTTGCAGTCTTTTTCATCACAGACAATCTTCATACTCTTGAATCACAGCCTCTTTATTGCCTGTGCAGTCATATATATGACTCTGTTAAAAATACACTCAACATATTCCAACTTCACACTCTTAGGTCACGAATAAAGGGAAAAAAACTAAAAAATAAAGTTTTACAAGGAACCAAAATCAGTGACAGCTATTGCTTTTATGACATATGATGACAGGATTGTTAGTGGTATTCTGTCCTGATTTGATGGGACAAAAGTGTTTAATCTTTATGTAATAACACTTATATTGGAGTTTTACTTCATTTCTCCTTCAGACTCAAACAAGACAAAGATTTGTCACATTCAGTTGCGATAACTCACTGTCATTGGAAGCCTGCATAATAAATGTGCACATATGTTCAAATGTAACTAACCTGAATTTATGTGGGAATTTGAGGTTTATGGTCTCCTTAAAAACTTCACATGCTATATATGTATCCCATGTAGCCATTTAGAACAGATAACTCATGTAAGCTTGCACCTATATTGCCCACCTGTTAGGTGTTTTTCCTGACAGCAATTCTGGATCTCTGCCAGAAATCTGATTGGCTGAGTATTTCTCAGGTGCTGTTCCACCTTTACTTTAAAGTTTCACTTTAAACTCAGTTGTCAGAATACGTTTTGGGAGTGTGACTTTTTGATTGCAGAATAACTCAGAATGCATAAAAAGATTCAGTAAATATGGATTACATAATACAGAAAAGACAAATGTAGAACAGTGAGATCCAAGGAGAAGAAGAGAGTGCCACTTGTTAAGGGTAATTAAATAATGAGCAAAACGCAGCATTGAAATAGTCTTTCCCAAAGGGTAGTCATGATTTGGTGAGCTTTGAGGGGCAACCAGCAACAGAAGGTTAGAAGCCAGGGGATTTTCTATGGGAATATGGTTTTGAAATGCAAAATATTTCTCACAAAGTTAGATGTAGTTTACTCATGCATTAACATTAAATGGAAATCAAAGTCATGTGGATCAAGTACTACATATGAGATGGAAAGAGTTGGGGAAAAAACAATGTAGAAGGTCTATATAAAATGGCAGTATTGGGTAAGGTCTCCTGTAAATGATATAACAAGGAGGGAGGGCTAATGATATGACAGAGGCTAATCAAAGACAGTTTTTTCAAAGCAGCACCAAGCATGCAGATGGACAAAAAAATGTAAAGGAAGCAGCTATGTTGTTTAATAAATCATGTTTGGCTAAACTAAAAATATTAGACCTGGTTCTCACCTATATATCCTCCCTATTCTCAGCTCCTACAGTTACCATGTCACTTGACAGATCCAATGACTATTTGGTAACATTCACAGTGAGGATAAAATCTGACATCACATAATCATTCTTTCTTTGTAGAATACTCTATGGCAACCCTAATCCAGCTAAATGATGAACTGATGAAATTTAAGCACCCTCCTTACCTCAATGACCCTATCATGCCTGATACCCCATTTGTAAATAATTTCTGAGTCCACCTCAAAGCAGCCCTGGACCCAAGCCAGTTTGGACTGGCCTTTTTAAAGCAGATCCTATCTCTTGAACCTGGTGGGCTTCTGTGTGTAAGTCAATAATGCTTGGTCCGCATTGCCTATCTGGACATGGCCAAGGCCTTTGATACTATCCTGCATTGTATAAGCTAAACAAACTAGATGCAAGACCCAGTGTTACTCACTGGAAAGTAACCTGGCTAACAGCCAGAACCCAGTCTGCTTGTGTGGGTGGCACACTGTCTTTGAAAAGAGTAGTTACCACTAGTGTCCCCCAAGGATTGTGTCTATGACCAATTTTCTTTGATATTTACTTATCTGCATTCCACCCTATATGACTCATGCACAACCACAAAACTAATGGCACCCTAAACACCCACAAAAGACATCTTAACTGTCACAGAAACATTAATAGGACCCATTATAAAATAGAGTTATATGGATCAACAGCATAGTTTTTAACCTATGAACATATGAGTCTGTAAAAGGCATCTTAGGTTAGTAACTCTCCATCTTAACATTTTTAGAGACCACAGTATATTTAAGTTACTTGTATAAGAGGGGTCAATAAGTGACACAAGTTAAGGAGAAAAGTCAGTAATAGCCCTCTGGTCATGATTGTGTGGGATCCAATCAGAGGTGACAGTCGCAATGACTGTGAATAGATGACAACTAGCTCTAAGTTTACAGTCTGGCCATCTCAGGTCAACAACATTACCGTTCACCATGAGGTTATAATGTTTTTCTCTATGTTCCTGTTTACTAGAAAAACTATGACAGTTGTTTTGAAAGTGCAATGGAACAAGCTGACCAACTTCTTTACTGAAAGATAGGCAGTGTATTTAGGTAACCGCTTTCTAGACTCACCAAATCCAAGTCCTGGAACCACAAGACTGGATGTGAGAAAAGGACATATCTGTCCAAGAGCACTGTGATGTGGAGCATTACCTTTTCTGCATGGTATGGCTATGTTGGAGTTATTATAAACAGCAACAGAGTGGAGGGTGCAAGGACCCCAGGAAAAAAAAAAAACGTTAAAGGAGAACAGCTATTGTCTGCAGTTTCAAACTGTGAGACTCTCAATTACTGATCATTGAAGTACAATTGGGAACCATCAGTTTACTAAATAACAATATAAATAAATGTACTTTACTGTAAAAAAAAAAGAAACTGGAACAGGAAATATACTCTGTTTCATAGATGAAATAAAGAAAATGTGTTCTGTTGTGTAGATGGCATAAATAAATGTACATTTCTGTATCCATGTGACAAACAAGTATGCCCATTTCTTCCAACAGAATAATATATATATATATATATATATATATATATATATATATATATATATATGTATTAGGTTAATTTTACCCCTGTGCTTGCTGACCATCATGCCTTCTTTTAATATCATAGATCCCATTTTTTCTGTCCTCTGGTAATTCCACCCATGGCTAAGACAACAGCTGTCTAAAGGGTGGCCATCACTCAGACAGCCAGGAGGGTGATTTGTACTTTCACTGTCAACCTGACAATTACAGCATTTTTAATGGCTTAATCATACACCATGTAGATGGATGGATAAGTGACCAACATCACCGTGGTGGCCCACAATGTCTTCCCCTTGTGAGTACACGATACTGCACACTCATTATGATGGCCATCATGGAAGGGAGACTTGGTTAGCCTAACCCCTGCCATGAAGTTGCCCCTCAATATTGCCATCCTTCTTTCGAGGGATAGTGTTAGTGTGTGTAGTCAGCTCTGCGTCTTCCACCACAACACTAGAATGGACCCACCCCTCCTTCCTGCCAGCACTATCTAGCATCTGAGCAGCTAGTCAAACTTGGGTTGCCTGGGCTGCAGTCCAGACTTCATTCCTCTATAGTGCTGGAGTACTGATGGAATAATAAGTTACTGTACGAGACAATCTTCACTATTGTATTTAGGGAATGAACATAGGAGGTACATATCAGAAAGGAAGAAGGTAGGGATATCTCTGACGAGATTAAGCAAAGATAAAGGGAAGATCAAAAAAGATGAGAAAACATAGGGATTGCATAAATACTTTGTTTCAGTCTTCACAAAGGAAAACAAGGGAAGTCTCATGCAGGAAGGAAGGCCTGGCAAAGAGTATGGCTCAAAAAAAGTCAAAAGAAAATAGGATGGAGACAGAATAGAAGGGAAAGGAGCTGGCTGCCCTTGTATAGCATAAAACACAAGGGCTTGATGGGCTAAATCATAGAATAATTATCTGGCAAGTATGAAGATTAAATCTCAAAAAGGAGCTCATTAAGAGATAACTGGCCTGAGAATACGTAACTGATGTCTGGAGGTATGTTACCCATATACGATGGTGGGGGGGCGTCCATGGACCTACAATACTAACAACAATGACAGGAGAAGTCATGGAGAGAATCCTGAGTGGAGAGCTGATAATATTCCTAGAATATAATATAAAGAGTTTTCTGTTCAGTGTAATCCAGCTTTAAGACTGGGTTATAGGTTATCTTGATTAGGGAGTGCTAATAGATGTTCTCCAACCTGAACATCAGCAAGGCCTTTGACCATTTTTATACAGGTATCTTATTGGCAACCTTGAGGAGGTTAGAGGCATGAGGTAAATTGTTGCATGGCTGAATGTCAGCATATAGAGGACTGCTGTGAGATGGCAAGGACATGAATTAGTGCAATGATTAATGATGTACCACAGTGGTGTGACCAGAGTGCAGTAATCTTTAGTGTGTTTGCCTTAGACTGATCTGGCAGAAAAGTAAACAGCATCTCTTTATTCATGGATTTATTTATATTTGCTAACATGGTAGTCCACTGAGCAATATTGACCAATTTCAGATTCACCCTGGTGAAATAAAAAACATATCACATTTTTATCACATTTTGCTGATCACACAAAGGTAGGTACAGTAGTACATGATGTTGGAGTCACAGAAAGGGTTTGAAAAATCTGACTGAGTGGGAAGAAAGCAGGAAACTAATATTCACTACAGAAAATGCAAAGTATTCCACTTGGTCCCCAGTAACCCAGGTAACGTGCATCGACCATGGTAAGGAGAACAAATAATGAAAAAGCAGGAAATGAATCTGGGGGAACTGATTACACTTGGCATGAACCATGTGCACAGGAAGAAGATAGTGGCAGTATCAAACTCAGTGCTGCTGTTTATCATAGAGAAATGGACTGAAGAAGCAAAGTGGTTATACTTCCTCTCTTCACAGCCCTATATAGACCACATCATGAACACTGTGTGATATTGTGGAGGATATACAATGTGAGGAAAATCAGGCCTAAAGAAATTCAGAGAGAAAAACTATCAAAAAATTATATGATGGAGAAGGAGGGATGATACCTGGGACTATAGGAATTAAATCACTTAAGCTTTTTCAAGTGCAGATCCTACATTACCTTTTCATTGAGAGATTTTTGATGTAAGGACTAGACAACTGGTATGGTTTATTTAGAAGAAATCTAAAGATACATTTACAAAGACATGAAACAGGTGAAGAAAGGCTGAGGAGCGAGACAGAGATGGAAAGCTTGTAGAATATGAAATGCTTTCAAGGGGCAGAGTAGGTAGGATTTATCTCATTTTGCTTTTAAGCTAATATTATGTTATAAAGACATGCAATCTGTTTTTGATGATTCAAACAAGTAACTGCATCCTGGCCTGTAGCTGGGCTAAGAAAATGTCATATGCTATGTATAGTGAATATTATATGCTTGAGAGTTAGAACTCGTATGACTTTGTGTGATAAGCAAATGTGATCTAACATAAAGATGGCATCGTTGAATTTGTCATGTTGAACCAATGTAGTATTTTTAAGTTATCCATTGTCAACCAAGTTAGTCCCACTAAGCTAGGACCTGATTTCAGGAGAGACCTGAGGTAGTATTTCTATTACTAGAGGAAATTTGGCAAGGCCATCGGGGAATTTCCCCTACTGTTTACCATAGCACTTATTATAGTGGCACTTTCTGCTTTTGGTCCAGGTGGGGAGGCGGCTTGGAGAAGTAGGAAAAAAGTATGTCTAGTTGTGATCTTGAGAAGGGGATGGTTGTTGATACCAGAAAAAAATAAGTGGTTTCAGAGGCAAAGGAGATTGATGCTTTACAAAGTGAGTTGGTAGCAGAGGTTGAACAGAATGAGCACCAGGTCAAGAAAGGAGAACCAGAGCTAAATGTTAAGGTAAAGGTGAATGAACTTTTACAACATTTGGAAATGTGGTTTTAAGAAAGGTTGTTCCGGGAAGAATCTCAGAATGGATGTGTGATTACAACCCTCCAATCAGGAGGGCAACAGGATGTTTATTTAAGGGACATGGGTAACCAAAGTGAACATGAAAGTGAGACAGCAGCATTGTGCGGTGAGATTATAGATAGACTACAAGAAGAGGAGAGGAGAGAGATTGTGAAAAACAAAAAGTCATATGCGCAGATGGTGAGAGAAGGAGAAAGACAATTGGAAGGAGCTGAAGGAGTAAAAGAGATGACAAGGAAGAAGTTTGTAGTGCGATTAAGTAGAAAAAGGACTTTAAATGTATGAGGTATGGGACACTGTAGTTGCACCCTTGGGCACTTCCCCAAAGGAGGTAAAAGCTTTTATACTTACTAATGAAGATGCTATAGTGATATTTTGTTTGAGACAGGGCAGTATATGGAGAAGATTTTAGAACTATTTAAAATTAAGAAAAACTGTAATCCATGGAATTCATAAATAGTACAAATGTTTAATAGAGAGACAAAAAATAATTTCTGTGCAGTTTTGAACTGAAGTCAAGAGAGATGTGAATTACTTGAAGACTGCATGTAAAGACGTTTTGCACACTAAAAAGTTTATGATGCTAGAGATTTAAGGACTGGTGGATGGGAATGTGATGTAATTTTAAAAATGGATGTGAAAAACTGAAAGGCTGCCAGCCCAGCCAGATAGAATATTGTAAATAATTCTATGTAATTTGTAAGTTTAATATAATCCACAAGCTGCTTTTACAAATGTAAGAGAACAATATGTTAAGATTAAACTATATGCTGTACTGAGCTTCAAAAATGTAACCACAATGCACTCTGCTAGAAGAAAGCTGATAAGTCAAGCATTGTATGACTGTTTGATCACAAACTCGGAGCTGTGATGTCTGGACCAGTAAATTCTTTCTATTGTTTTGAGACCAGAGTTAATTGCTAGATTTTACATGTATAATGTCTTTTATTGCTGCGGCTTCCTGAAGGTGCACATTACAAAAGGAAATGTAAATTTTGATTTTCTGTTAGTCTGAGAAGCTAAATCAGAGCTGCTAAGAATGATATGATCTAAAATGAGTCAACAATAATGTATTATCGATTTAAGACTTTCTCAGAGAGAATCACAGCATTTTGCATTTGTCTTCAGAATTGACAACCTGATCAGCACTCTGCCTTTGCTCTGTGTGTATGTAAGTTATTTAGAACATCATTTCTCTTAGAAATAGAAAATAGTAAGATTAGACTTGCTGTTTTTTTTTCCTGTGGTCTGCACTCTTGACTAGCACTGTGTTGAATTGAAGCTATTTGTCTTGTGTTTTTATTTTTTATTATTAAATATTTTTAAACCTTTCAATGTGGCTGTTTTGTATAGAGATAATTTAAGCTCTAGAGTACATTGCATATATAGTGATACTGTCCAAGCCACTCCAATAAGCCTTGCTGTTCATCATACTTACTAATTGGATAATAATAATATTGCACAGTAAAATTGGACACCCTTTTGTAAGGGCCTTAATTGTAGCTGATATTAATGGTTGGTGGCAGTGATTTCTACCTTATAGCCTGGGAAGAGAAGGGAGCATAGCTGGAGAACCTGTGCCAGCCTTCCCTGTGAGTGTGTTTGTATATAACTCATATCTGAAAGTGTGGGTGTGTCAGCTACTTGGGCAGGGACACAAAGCACTGGTTGGACAGAGAGGGTGCTGGAGGGTTTGGCTTCACCACTAGGCTGAGACCTGTACCCTATAGCTGTACCACTGGGGAGTCTTATTGGGAATCTAGAGAGAAAGGGAGAAACTAGCCCCTGACTGACTGTGATCCCTATGTGCTCTTAAGGGACTTTACTGTGTGTGTACTTGTCATCCTTCTTAATGTGGACATCCCTCACTGGTGTTAGTGGTGAGGTTTGAGACTCCTTGATTACTGGGCCAGTGCGCTGGTATCACATATTAATTGATTGGCAGTGGTGGGATATCCACACCACATATTAATTGTTTGACAATGGAGGGATATCCACATCAGATATTAATTGTTTCATAGTGGTGAGTTAGCCACATCACATACTAACTGGCTTACAGTTGTGTGGATAGTGAATTACTGTAGCTTGCATACAGTGATCACTGAAGGTGTTTTTGTACTCTAAAATCAGCCACATGGTGAATTTTCAGAGATCAGATCACAATTGTTTTATTTCTTTTGTTAGCTTAGTTAGTCAGGGTCAGCAGGAAAGCACATCAACAGAGGAGTATGGCAAGCTGACAAGGAGCCAGTTGACAAAGGTGTGCCAGGCCAAGGGAATGGTGCATGGGAACCTGACTAAGGCAGATATGGTTGCAGCTTTGGTCACAGCTGCATCAGAAAACAGCAATCAGGAGGACAATCAGACTGGCCATGGAGATGTACAATACTCATAGTATGGACAGCTCAACCTTTCTGCAGAGATCTTAAAAATCCATCTGGAGCTAAAGATATTTGAGTTGGAGGCCAGGCATTTGGAAACAGAAGCAGCAAAGAGACTGAGATGTCTACAGGATGAGGAGAATGAGAAACTGCTATGCCTGGAAACTGAGGAGAAGGAGATGCAGAGGCAGCATGAAAAGAAGATGCTGACTCTTCGCCAGAGTCATGAAGATAATGGGGAAGGGAGTAACTGGACCCCAGAAGCACAAAAGGTCAGTACATTTCTTCCACAGTTAAAATAGGGGGATAATTTTGATAGTTTCATTCATATGTTTGAGAGGGCATGTAAATAGTATGATGTTGACCAAAGGCTCTCGGTATGGTTCCTGACCCCCTTACTCCATGGTAAAGCTGTAAATGTACTTTCCAAACTGTCAGACAATGATTTCTTAAATTATACAGCTGTTAAGAATTGTTTGCTAGAATGTTTTAAGCTAACACCTGAAGCTTATAGGAAAAAGTTTTGTGAGCATAGACGCAAGGCAGATGAAAGTGTGTGTGAATATGTTGCTGAACTGAGCACTTATTTTCATAGGTGGGTGAGTGGATGTCAGGCCAACACTTTTGAAGGGCTGGTAGGCCTTTTGGTGAGAAGAACAAGCCCTTAGCACCTTGCCTGAGGACATGACAATCTGCTTAGCTGATAGACAATGTGCTTCTTCAGATGAATTGGGGAAGAAGAGAGACCTATACCTAGCAAGCAGGGCATCCCTGCACAGGAAAGGTACCCCCAGTACTGCTCATGGGTCTAAAGAAACCTATGATGGCAACCCAGACTGCTGCAACAGAATCTGCCAGTAGCAGGGGAAGCTACTAGTCCAGGTACACATCCAGGACCTAGGGTTAAATGTTTTAAATGCTACCAATGGGGCCATGTGGCATATAGATGTCCACTGAGGTAAGGTGGAGAATAAAAGGGGTGGGAGCCAGTAAGTGGGAAAGACAAAATGCCAATAGTAGGTTGTCTTGAGGCAACAGGGGTACCAAACTACCATCCTGCAGATGTCCTGATAAGGAAAGAGTTTGATGAGGCAGTACTACGTGTTTATGCAGTTGCATGCAGTCAGGCTTCGAGAAAAGCATGTGGGTCTGGTAGCCTGTAGGAGACCCAGTCAGACCACATACTTGCAGCCAGAACTGGTGAGATGGTTACTTCACAAAGGGAGATACTCTGTAACAGTGAGACTGAAGGTGAACCACAGCTGCTTGTGAGTACTGATGTTCCCTTGGACAGAGTGACTGCAACAGTAGAGGTGAGTAGTAGTACCCAGGCTGACACTGAGGCACCGCTGTCAGAGGATGCCAGACTTCCTGTGGAAGGGGAGCTGGGAAGGGTTACAAAGACAGAGTTGAAGCAAGCTCAGCTCTCAGACCCTACATTACAAGGCCTGATGGAGGTAGCTAGTGAGGCACCTGATTCTCAATGGAAGGGGAAATCTGTATACTGGGACAAAGGGTTACTGTATAGGGAGTGGACCCCTGAGGGAGGCCTTGAAGGTGAGAGGATACAGCAGTTGGTAGTGCCTATAGCCTACCATCTGGTGCTTCTAGCCATAGCCCATGATATTCCCTTTGCAGGTCATATGGGCATAAAACATGCAAAGAGATGTATTATGCAGAACTTCTATAGGCATGGAATTTCCAGAGATGTAACAGGGTACTGCAGGACCTGTGAGCAGTGCCAAAAGGTAGACAATGCAGGAGACAAGGTGAAAACTCCTTTGATGCCTTTGCCTGTGATTGAGGAGCCATTTCAGAGGGTAGCTATGGATATTGTGGGGCTTCTGAGTACCCCAAGATCTACAGGGAAAAAGTATATCCTAGTGGTAGAAGATTATGCTACAAGATACCCTTAGGCAGTGGCTTTGTCCTCCATTGAGGCAGAAAAGGTGGAAAATGTTTTGTTAGAGAATTTTAGCAGGGAAGGTTTACCAAAAGAATTACTGACTGACAGAGGTGCCAAATTCATGTCAGACCTGCTGGCTTGTCTGTGGAAGTACTGTGGGGTGAAGCACCTAAAGACCACCACCTACCATCCCCACACTAACGGTCTTGTTGAGAGGTTAAACTCTACAATCAAGTCCATGCTATGGGTATTTGCAGACCAGTTTAAGAGGGAGTGGGGCAAATATCTGCCCCATCTGTTGTTTGCTTACAGAGAGTTTATCCAGGGATCCACAGGTTTTTCACCGTTTGAGTTGCTGAATGGGCATAGGGTGAGGAGATCTCTAGATTTAATTTGAGATGAGTGGGAGGGTGAGTGTGAATCTCATAAGGAGTTTGTGTGACATATATCTTAAACCTTAGGACAAGGCTCAGGGAACTAATGGGCTTGGCCCAGGGGAACCTGGTAGAAGCCCAACAACAGAAAAATGTATGGCATGACAGGAATGCTCAAGCTAGAGACTATGCTATAGGGCAGCAGGTAATGGCTCTCATTCCTATCAGACACAACAAGCTGCAAGCAGCTTGGGAGGGACCCTACAAGGTGGTAAGAAAGGTAAGTGATGTTATGTTAGAACTGCTAGGCAGGAGACGGGCACAAATTGTACCATGGTAACATGATTAAACCTTACCATGATAGGGAGGCCCTTGTGCTCAGTACTTGCAGTGGATTGCAGAAGTAGTCTGAGGGAGATCTGGTGACTGATCGCCTCAGTGAAGCTTGGTGTGACACCTCAATGGAAGGAGTAGCAATGTCCCAGCAGCTATCTCCTATGCAGGTTTGAGAAATCTGAGCTGCGTTACAGCAATATGGGGACATGTTCACTGGGAGACCAGGACGCACCCACCTGGTGCAGCACCAGGTGGCTACAGGACCCCAAAGGCCTATTAGGCAGGCCCCTTATAAGGTGCCTAAGAGAGTCAAACAGACTCTGAGGAAGGAGATACAGGAAATGTTGGAACTAGAGGTAATTTATGAGTCCAACAGTCCCTGTGCCTTCACAGTGGTGTTGGTGCCAAAAATGGATGGCAACACCAGGTTCTGTGAGGACTACATGAAATTAAATGGTCACACAGAGTCAGATGATTGCCCCATGCCTAAGACAGATAAAGCCCTAGAGCAGCTGGGTGGGGCTAAGTATTTTACCACCATTGATCTTACCAAGGGTTACTGGCAGGTGCCCTTGACTCCCAGTGCTAGAGAATGGTCAGCCTTTTTTACTTGTTTTGGCTTGTACAAGTTCACAAAGATGCCTTTTGGGATGAAAAATGCCACAGCGGCTTCCCAGAGGCTGGTAGATAATATCCTAGCAGGAGCAGGAGGGTTTGCCCTTGCTTACTTAGATGACATTGCCATCTACAGCCATTCCTGGCAAGAGCACCTTCAGCATGTCAGGGAGGTGCTGGGCAGAATACAGAGGGCAGGGTTGACCATTAAGCCAAGCAAATGTCAGGTGGGTATGGCAGAGGTCTCCTATCTGGGACATCCAGAACCTGCCAAAGTGGAAGTCATTCAGGCATGGCCTGCACCTGTTACCAAAACGCAGGTGAGAGTATTCTTAGGGACAGCAGGGTACTACAGAAAGTTCATCTCCAGTAATAGTACCATAGTTGCTCCCCTCACAGACCTAACAAGGAAAAACAGGCCAGATAAGATATTGTGAACCACAGCATGTGAGCAGGCATTCCAGAAGCTTAAAGAAGCTTTGAGAGGTCCCCCTGTGTTAGCCATTCCAGATTACAGCAAAGAATTTGTTGTGTAGGTGGATGCTTTGAACCATAAGATAGGTGCTGTACTTAGCCAGATTTCTTCAGAGGATCTTTAGAGGGACAAGAGCACCCAATGGTTTATTTCAATCATAGGCTCCAACCCAGAGAGAATGCTATTCAGCTGTGGAAAAGGAATGTCTAGCCATAGTGTGAGCACTGCAGAAACTTCAGCCTTATCTGTATGGAAGGAAATTCACTGTAGTTACAGATCACAATCCCCTAACATGGTTACATTGAACCAGCCGGCAAAATGCTAAGATGGAGTCTAGGGTTGCAAGCATATGATATGCCAGTGCAGCACCGCAGTAGGATTAGCAATGCCAATGCAGATGGGTTCTCAAGACAGGGAACTGGGTACGGTATGCTCAGATAGACCTGGCCCTCTCAAGCAACATTTCCCAAGGGTCACTTGAAAAACTAGCTTGAGCTCTCAGGGAGGGGAGAAATGTGAAAAACTGAAAGGCCCCCAGCCCAGCCAGATAGAATCTTGTAAATAATTCTATGTAATTTGTAAATATTAATATAATCTACAGGCTGGTTTTGCAAGTGTAAAAGAGAACTATATATTATGATTAAACTATATTTTGTATTGAGCTTCAAAAATGTAACCACAGTGCACTCTGCTGAAAGAAAACTGATAAGTCAAGCATTGTACGACTGTTTGATCTGAAACTAAGAGCCGTGATGTCTGGCCAGCAAATTCTTTATATAGTTTTGAGACCAGAGTTGATTGCTAGATTGTACATATATAATGTATTTTATTGCTGTGGCTTACTGCAGGTGCACATTACAAAAAGAAATGTACATTTTGAGTTTCTGTTAGCATGGGAAGCAAAATCAGAATTGTTTGGAATTATGTAATCTAAAATGAGTCAGCAGTGATGTATTATCAATTTAAGACTTTCTCAGAGAGACAGAATCAGAGCATTTTGTATTTGTCTTCAGAACTGACATCACCAGTACTCTGCCTTTGCTGTGTATGTATGTATGTACATTATTTAGAACATTGTTTCCACTTAGAAATAGATAGAATATATTAAAATTAGACTAGCTGTTTTCTATATTTATGTCAGGCTATTCTACAGTATTATTTTAAGAATTTTCCTGTGATGTTTGAACTCTTGACTAGCACTGCGTTGAATTGAGGAGATGTATTGTGTTTTTATTATTTATTATTAAATATTTTTAAACCTTTCAACTGTGGTTGTTTTGTGTATAGATAATTTAAGCTGTAGAATGCATTGCATGTATATAGTGATACTGTCCAAGCCACTCCAATAAGCCTTGCTGTTTATCATACTTACTAATTGGATAATAAGAATATTCCACAGTAAAATTGAACATCCTTTGGTAAGGACCTTATTAGTAGCTGATATTAGTGGTTGATGGCAGTGATTTCTACCTTATAGTCTGGGCAGAGAAGGGGGCATAGCTGGAGAACACGTGCCAGCCTTCCCCAGGAGTGTCTATGTGTTTGTATATAACTCATATCTCAAAGTGTGTGTGTGTCAGCTACTTGGGCAGGGACACAAAACACTGGTAAGACAGAGAGGGTGCTGGAGGTTTTGGATTGACCACTAGGCTGAGACATGTACCCTATAGCTGTGCCACTGGGGATTCTTATTGGGGATCTGGAGAGAAAGGGAGAAACCAGCTCCTCACTGACTATGATCTCTGTGTGCTCTTAAGGGAAATTGTACTTTACTGTGTGTGTACTTGTTATCCTTCCAATGTGCATATCCATCACTGGTGTTAGTGGTGAGGATTGAGACTCCTTGATTACTGTGCCAGTGCACGGGCGTCACAATGGAAAAAGGAAAAAAAAAAATCATACATATCCCAAGTATGATAAATGCAGAAGATAATAGAGGTTTTGTTAAATATGGGTATGAACTAAAAACACGCTTTTTTTTTGGAAAAGATAATTATTTGATTAGCAAATGTGATAAAAGAAAATGTTTCATTTGTGGAAAGCCAGGATATGAAACTATGAAGTGCAATATGATGTATAAAAAATGTAGACAAACTGGACATGCATGGGTGGATTGTGAAGAAAATATAGAAGTTAAAGAACAAGAATAAATGCAGGAATATGTATATAATATAGAAAGGAATGTAGAAAAAGAATATGAAGAACGGATTGATATACATGAAAATAATAAAGAAAAAATAGAATAGGTTCATAGGTTTATAGGTTTATACTAGGCTATCTGCCCTAAGGCATTTATAAGCCTAGCCCAAAGTTTTGTGGCTTACGCCACCCGTTATGTTAAAAAATACTGTGCCCATTAGTTTGTTGTGCCTCTGTCCAGCAGTGACACAGAGATGATTCCCGGGGTAAACCTATGATCTCCCATCCACCGGTCAAGATTTCTCTTGAACAGAGCCAGCGAGGTGCTCTGCCTCACATGGACCGGGATTGTATTCTACAGCATAGGGAGTCTCTGGGTGACAAATCTATCCCTCCAGCATGTCCTATTTATATCCATGCTAAGGTTTAAGTTGCTTGCTCTAGTGGATCTGGTAGATTTGGATTTTTTGAGGTGGAGCATGTCCATTAATTCGGGGTTGGACATGGCCTTGTATGTCAGGCACAGGTCACCTCTGAGCAGGCGGTATGCGACTGAATAGAGCTGGAGTTTCTTCAGTCTGGCAGCATATGACAGATTTTGGAGTCCCTTTATCCTTTTGGTGAGGAACTTTTGGGGTCTATCCAATTGCTGCAGGTGTCGGGTGAGATACATCCCGAATGGGGCATTGTACTCGATCATTGGTCTGATAAGTGAAGAGTACAGGGGAACAATGACCTCACTTGATCTGGATGTGAATCCCTTCATGATCAGGTGGGCAATGTAGAAGGTCTTTCTAACCACTTTAGCAATGTGAGTGTCAAAGAAAGGCCACTGTCAACCTGGGTCCCCAGGTCCCTGATAACCTCTTCTGTGCTTAATGGATTGCCACCTATATGGTAGCTTGGGGTTACCTTGTTTTTCCCGAAGGGTATGACTATACATTTTTTGGCATTTAACTTCAGGCCATGGCTCTGGAACCAGTTATCAGTTTCCGTGAGACCCCTCTGAAGGATATCTGTGTCCGATGTACTTTCTACTATGGCACCCAGTTTGCAGTCATCTGCAAACTTTGTCAGCCATAGTCCTCCTATGTTTGCCTGTACTTCTGAGAAGTAGATGTCGAACAACAGGGGGCCAAGGACTGAGCCCTGTGGGACACCACTTGTGACCGGCTTGGAGTCTGACATGGCGCCAGCAACTCTAACCCTGTGGGTTCTGTCCTTTAGCCAGTTTGCAACCCATCTTGTGACATATGGGTTTACATTTAAGCTGGTAAGTTTCTCTATAATACCCGAGTGGAGTATTGTGTTGAAAGCTTTTGCAAGGTCAAGGTAGGCTGTATGGACTGCCTTTCCCTCATCAATGGCCTTGGTGACTGTTTCGAAGAAGTCAACCAAGTTCAAAAGGCATGATCTGCCCTTGACAAAGCCAAACTGGGTTGGGTCCAATGTCTGCAAGTCCCCTATGTCTTTGTTTATGAGTTCCATTATGATCCTCTCTATAGCTTTGCAGACCAGGCTTGTTAAGCTTATGGGGCGGTAATTACCAGGGTCCGTAGAGGCACCGCCTTTGTGGAGTGGGACCACAGTTGCTGTACGCCACTCCTTGGGCACGTATCCTGTGGTAAGGCTAAGATTAAACAGCTGCCTTATATGTGGGTTTAGTTCCTCGTTGAGTTCATGTAGCACACAGCCGGGGACGCCATCCGGTCCCATTGATGCTGTTTTTAGCTTTAGAGAGAGCAGCTTTCACCTGCGCATTTGAGATGTCTGGGAGGCTACACTCCGCTGGGATAGTTATCTCTCCTTTTTGGGGGGAGAGGGGAGTGAAGTTTGCACTGAACCTGTCTGCCAGTATGTTGGCAATGTCTGTGGGTTCAGTGATTTTTGTATCATTTTGAACTAATTCTGCGCATATCTGGGAGTTTCCACCCAGGTTTCTAACATAGCTGAAGAAGGCCTTATGGTTGTCTTTTGAATCTATTGCAATTTTTCTCTCAAAGTTGGCCTTGGATGATTTTATGAGTGCTCGTATTTATTTTACTAATAATGATCAAGGGTGTCTTCTCTTTTATGAATTTTGCTCTATCATGTAACAGCTTTCTCCTCTTATTGTAAAGTTTGTTTATGGCTGGGGTCCACCAGACTGGACGTTTGCCCTTGGTGGAAAGAGTCTTGGTTTTATTAGGGAATGCCTGATCCATGCAGTCCTGGAGGTGTTCATAGAAGGCATTTGTAAGGGCTTCCACAGCTTGCATTGTGGTTTCCACTGGCTCAGGGGCCTTGAAGGATACCACACCAGTCTTGAGTAGTGTGAAGTTTGCTTTAGAGAAGTTCTTCACTGTGGTCTTTTTTGTTTGGGGTGGGGGCGGGATGTGGATTTCCAGTGAGATAAGTTTGTGATCTGATCTCACCAATGAGGTAAAGAAGATAAAAAATAAAACAATGAAGGAGAGGATTTGGTACAGGAAAGAAGTGAAGATGAATATGTAAACTGGAGAGAGGTGATAGGCAAAAAAAATCTATAGGGAAAAGGGTGAAAGGAAAAGAAAGTTTAGAGTGTAGTTGTGGAAGAAAATAAAAAAAGGTAAAGGGTAAAGGTGAAAGGAGACAATGAATTTACATTAAAAGAAAGTTGAAACTCTTTGCCATAAATGTTAATAATATAAAGAATATTAAAAGAAGAATATGTGTCTTAGAATGGTATGTATCACTTGATATGCATATAATTATACTAAAAGACACAAGAATATTAATAGAAGAAGAAAGGGTAAAAAATGAAAAATTATGGGGTGGAAACATTATGTGGAACATGGGAAAAGAAACATGTTCAGGTCTTGCAATATTATGTAATGAAACAATAAAAGTTTTAGATTATATTATAGTGGAATTAGGTAGAATAATAGTCATAGACATAATATGGAAGAAAGATACATATTGAGTTGTTGCAATCTATGCATGTGTTACAATGAAAGAAAGAGAAATAATGTTTAAAAAACTAAACTATGTAGGAGTGAATATGGAAATAATATTAGTGGGAGATTTCAACTGCGATTTAAGAAAAAGAAGAATAGTAAGAAGTGATGCTAGGAAAGTATATGAAATAATAAAAAGTGGAAAGTTTTATATATATGGAATAAGAAACATTGGACTTCCAAAAGAAATGAGATAAAAGCAGGAATTGATTACTTTGCAATATCTAATAGCCTAGAAGTAGTACAGGGAAGAATAAAGGCAATGGGAATTTTGGATCCTTTAGCTATATGGATAAAAGTGTAAGAAGAGGAGGGATATATAAAATTATGTAAAGGCATTAAAATACTTTATAAAGAAGACTTGGATGAGGAAAACAGAAACATAATAATCAGTTATGGAAAGATTATGTGAATATGAGATGTTTGTATGAGAATTGTACTAATTGGTGGATACGTTTTAAAGAAGAATATAAACAGTGTTTTCTGGAATATTAATTAATGAGTAAGAGGATAGAGAAATTAAAATATAAGCAAATGAGTCATGAGGTCTTTAAAAGGTAATAAAAAAAGATATGGAAGAAAGAAGAGGTTGCACCATATTTAAATGAGATTATAAGAGAAAATGAAAGAATAATAATGGATTTGAAGAATAATGAAGGAGTAGTAATAAATGCACAAGAAAAGTACTTGAAGAAATAAGAAAGTATATAGAAAATGGATGTTAAAAAGGGATGTAGAAGAGAGGTAGAAATGGAAAGTTAGATAATAGGAATATGAAAAAGTGAACTTAATGTAATTTTAAAGGAATTAAATATGGAAAAGCCACATGAATGGATGGTATTGAGTATATGTATTATAATATGGAAGAATGGCAAAAAGTATATTTTGTGGAAGCATTAAATCAATGGTTAAGAAAAGGAATAGTAGAAAAAAAATGTACAGAGGTTATGACATTTAAATGGAAAAACAGAGCAAAATGAGGATTTATGAAATTGGAGACCAATTATAAGACATTTATGAGAATAACAGGGAAAATATTAAGAGATAGTGTATATACATTACTTGATGACATGATTTTTGGTAAGAAAGGGAAAGAAATTGAAGCTTTATTATGGATATTGAGAGAGGTGATAGATGAAGTTATAAATAAAGAGGTGGAAACTAAAGTTATGGTAGGAGACATAAGTAATGCATTTGATAGAATACAACATGATGCCTTTTGAGGTATATTAAGATATTATGGTATAACTGATAAAATAATTAAACTATGTATGTGAATATATGAAAATAATAATGTGAGAGTGGTACTAAATGAGTCATTAAGTGAAGAAATTAAAATAGAATGTAGGATAAAGCAGGGGTGTTCTGCAAGCAGCATTCTGTTTGTGATAGTTATAAACATAGTTGTTAGTAATATGAATAGAGTGTTGAAAATGGCAAGATATAACAGGAGATATACAAATTCCAATAATTCTTACTTATGCAGATAACATAATCTTAGTTATGAAGATAAGGAATGGATGGAAGAAGGTATCAACAGATTAAATCAGTATTTAAAAATACTTGGTATATGAATAAATAAAGAAAAAGTAGTGACATTGGGTCAATAGATAGTATAGAAATTATTCAAATTAATGATTAAGAATAACATTTGGGATAAAAATGCATAGAAAAAAGCAATGGTAATAAATAATACAGACATTAAGAGAAGTCTGTATGTTTAGGAAGCCATATAAACTGTTATATACGAAATTCAATACTTTTAGGGAAAATCACATATTTAGCAGGTGATTGTATGATTCCATGTAAATTTGAAAAAAAAAGTTATCTGTTGTATTCTCACTTAGATGGGGACCCATGATGAATCAATTTAGGCGAATGATTTTGTATGTTAAAGAAGAGGAGGGAGGACTGGGATTGATTAACCCAATTGTTCATGCAGAATCATTGATTCTTTATTAAGTTTTAGCCAGACTTGAAGAAAAGCATAAACATTTAATTAATGTTATTATGAAAGACAAGTATAACAATTGTTGGGAGAAAATATGTTCTGGGAAAAGATGGACTTCTTTTTTATAAATGAAAACATGAAAGAGTATCAGAATATTTTTTTTATGGAAATTGAATATAAATATTTAGGAAAAAGTAGAAAAGAAGGGAATTCTACTATAATGAATGAACATTATTATATTTACCCATGGAAGCATTTAGGGAATGGAGAAAGAAATGGGATTAAGGAAGACATGCATGGTGTAGGAAAATTTATGAATGCAATGATTTTATGGGGAGATTGACAATAGTTAAACTGCCAGGTAAAGCCAACATGCCTTATAAAAATACAAGAAAGAGTGTATAATTATTTTGGTGAGGTTGAAAAAAACAGAGCTTGTTTTTTTTTCTGAATTGTTCAAGAGTAAAGGAATTATGGCCAAAAGTATGTGAGAATAAGATATTGAAAGACTTTAAAAGTGTTGAAGATATAAATATAAAATGCTGGAATATGGGTATTATGGCAACAAAACACAAAAATAGGTGAGTGACACTGATAAAAAACTGTTTTATGTTTCATGGATGGTTCATAATGGGAGACTGAATGAAATTAAATTTAATAGCAAATGGGTACTGTCTGAAATTTTGAAAAAAATACATTTTTGGTTGTGGAAAAAAGCATGGAGGGAAATCATTAAGACAGCTAGATAAATAACTGGTATGATAGCTAAAAAACATAAATAATTGTAAATAATGTACAATATGTAAATAATATAAATAAGGTGTATAAGCTGTGTTAATCAGTAAAGAAGCCCTAATCTTTGGAGCTTGCTAAATGTTGCCAGAGGACTCCTACAGCAGCAAGGAAGATGATTAAGGTAAGCAGCAACATGGAGGTGGAGGAAAATATTGGGAGTTTGGAAGTGGAAAATGAGCATTTAGAAAAAAAAATTGTTTGATATGGAGTATCAGAATGTAGATAAAGATGCCTGTCTCATAGATTATACAAATGAGGAGCATTTAGCTGCCTCAATGGAGACTCAAGTAAGCGAGTCTATTTAAGTGATAACAGAACTGGTGTCTGGAAGGGTTGCAGATGATATTCTGTTAAAAATAATTGAACAGGAGGATTCAGATGACACATCTGTTGTTTCATGGGGTGAGATACCAGATTACCATCATCAGCCCATCTGAAAAAGTTATGTGGAAAAGAACCCAGGTGATGTGGCAGCAGAGAATGCAGCAGTTAACACTTATGTAACAGTGAAAAAAAGTAAAAGAGAAAAGCAGCAAAAAACTGAGGTGTCCGGTTTAGTGACAGCAGACAATGTAAGAAACAAAATATATACAGCAGTGACAATGGGCAAAACAGGAAAGCCCAAGCAACAAGCTGTGACAGCAGACAAAAAAGGACAGCTGCAGCAAACTAAAAGTAAAACAGTTTTTAAAAATAAAAGATCAACTGTGAGAATAAGAACAAAAAATGGCACTGTAACAGACAGAAGCTTTTTATGGGACCACTTGGAAATGTTTTGGGTTTTAAAGCTCAAGAAATTCAGTCTTTTATACATATAGAGACAGAAAGAGAATTTAATAAAGCCTACACTTTTTTTTCTGTGTAGACATCGTGCCGCAATGCTTACATGGGAGCAAATATTGTCACGTTCAGTAAACACTGCTGAGCGGCATGCATGCATGTGCAAACACAGAAGCTTCAGTGGCATGCAAATCACCTCATAAGCATGTGAATTTCATGCAAATGAGGCAGGTAGAGTGAAACAAGCAGAAAGGCATCTGTTCAGACCCCATGTCAGTGACCTTAGTGTATGCAGAAAAATTCCATGTACAGAAGTGTAGACAGACAAAAGGGGGTGTGAAACTGTAGATATATGGACATACATCTCCTGAAAATGTAATACCACATACATATATGAGCAAAACTATTATACTGTATGTCAGAAACAGTAAAGGACATAAGTTAAATTAATGTTTTTTATGTAATCTCTACATGTTTGCACTGCATGACAGTGCATAAACATGCTATATAGAAAAATAAAAATAAATTGGAAAAAAATGTAATATGATGTGACAGAAATGTATTACAGTACCTTGCATGGGATCCCTACAATGACAAATTTCTGCTGTTGCTAACATGATAAGGCTATAAGGTGTGTAGTTTCCATGCTATGATTATGGATATGTATGCAAATGAGGTGGAGTTACTGAATAGCAGAAAGGAGTAATTGTCTCCGCATATCCCCTTTGTGTAGGCTCTTAGACCCATGTTGATGTTTACGCACGATGAAGCTGAGATCAGAGAGAGTGTATCCACTCACTTCTAAGCTCTTTTAAGCTTTGGTGGATGTGTTTGCACAGTGCTCTACCTTGTTGAGCATGTCTAAAAACTAGATGTATACAATTTGAAGTTTTGACTTGTTTAAGCTATGCTGCACTTGGTGTTGCACACTGAAATTGGTTTGTTAAATGATGTTAATTATATTGTAGGCAGGTGGAATGCATCATAGTTAGCCAATCATACATTCTGCACATACAGAAGAGCTGTATAAAGTATGCATACACCCTATATTCTGATTTTCCCTAATACTCTGCACCATTGGAGTACAGACTTGGGAATTTTAACTGAGATAATGGCAGGGGCTGCTGCAGGTCTGCTACATCTGTATGCGCTAGATGCTGAAGTAAATGCTGTTGCTGCTGCTGCTGACAACAGGCCTAGACAGAGAAGAAGAAAAGTGCTCAGTCCCAGGGCAACCTGCCAGGAGCTACATGAGCTGGAGATTGTAGAGTGCTATAGGGTGGACAGGGACATACTACAGGATCTCACTGATCCATGCCACCCTCAACTCAGACCCAGAGCAAACAGAGTGGAAGCCATCCTGGTTGAAATAAATGTATGTGTAGCCCTTAGGATGCTAGCTGCATGTACTTTCAAGAGACCAACTGGGGACATGCTGGGGGTCTCACAGGCATCTACATCAAGGATACTCCACCAGCTCCTGGATGCCATGCTACCACATGCCAGTGAGCACATATCTTTTCACCTCACTGCTAAGGTGAGGGCCAGCAATATGCAACACATCTAGTGTGTAGCACACCACCCTAAGTACTGGGTCCCATAGATTCCACCCATGTACACATTAAGGCACCACCCGGTGAAGATGCTAGAATCTACGTAAACCACAAGGGTTACCACTCCATCAACTGACAGTTCATGTGCAATGCCCAGGGAATTATCCTGAATGTGTGGGCTGGCAGCCCTGGCAGTTATCATGACTCCCATATCTGGCACACATCACAGCTGTACTAGATGTTTGCTGGGGGGACATCCCACACAAACCATTTCTTGGGGGATGCTGGCTATGCCCTAGAACCACGGATGATGACATCCATCAGAAATGCACATACACCCACAGAAGAACTCCATAATGATGCACATGCACAAGCTAGGAGCATCATAGAGCATGTGTTTGGGCTGCTGAAGTCACAGTTCCAGTGCCTAGATATATCTGTTGGAGCTCTGCAGTACTCTCCAGCCACTTGTGCACATATGTTCACAGTATGTGCTATGCTACACAATAAGATCCTGTGGGAATGGCTGCAGCAGGCTCAGCAAAAGGAAGCGATACACAACCCCCCCATTAGTGCCTACATCATCACAGCCACAGTCATAGGAAGACTCAGAGGAGGAATCCCCTGCTGATGTCCCTGTAGGCAGACCTAGGTATGCTCAGTATGCCCTGGCTTTGGCTAAGAGACAATGCATAGCACATTCACTGACAACCTAGGGTCCTAGAGGTTGACACCTTACTCCTACTCACATACATATATTAAAATCGATGCCAGATACCAGGCAACCCACACAACCTGTACTATCCACGCATCAGTTGTGTACTGCTTCTATCAGAGTCAGCCCTAACATACAGTTTTGTCAACTGCTGCATTTACAAGTTAAGTCTCTAATCTACACAGTACTTGAAAGGATTACTATGAAATGGTATTGTATGTATGGATTTGCTGCATTAATGCAAGTAAATATAGTGGGATATTTGGACAAAAGTAACATCCACATGGGACTACAGATACCCAGTCCACTAGTATGTGTTCCTTAGTGTTCACTAGGCTTCATGGTTGCAATATTCACTACACCAGTCAAGGAAGATGTTAAACAGTGGGATCACATATTTGGAGTTCTGGGTATCCCAGCAGAACATGCAGTGTTGTTCCCCCACCCCCAACACAACAGTGTCCCCATATAACTGCTTTAACAGTTACTCATGAATGGTATATCGGGAGGCCAGGCAATCTCAGGGCAGTAACATAGAAATTGATCATACATTTGTATGTCTCACTTAATGCAAGAATAACAATGTACATATGTATGCTGTTGATTATATCATGAATGAACCCTCTCTTTCTGGTATCTTGTGTGGCTCAGTGAACTAGGGGAGTTAGCATGGGTGATGGTGTCAATGGCTCTAATCTGGAAGTGTTCATATCTTTTGGATGCGAGGTATTGTTATACGTTTTTTTTTTTTTTTTTTTTACAGACTGTCAGTGTGTGGTGTAACATTATTACCCTCTGTCAAATATTAATTACATCAGACAGCTGGAGAATGCCATGGAGAATTTGAGTGAAGTGCAGTACTGCAAAAACAGGGACAGATGTCATAGTTTGTAACACACAAAATTCCGGACTGGAGTACAGGTAGGTGTGGGCTGAAGTCACTTTGTAAGTACTGATAATTACTCTGAGGATGCTCATACACTTAGTTAAACTGAGCGCAATTCTGTTGCCTCTTGATTAAAATGCCCTGTTATGTATAGATATGCGTATACATACGTACATATATGTATACATATCTATCTGTCACTCTGTCTCTCACATAGATAGCATATCTATCTTTATGTATTTGCAAATACATATATACCTATATATATATATATATATATATATATATATATATATATATATATATATATATATATATATTAAAACATACAGCTCAGTCTCTCCCCATATATCTACATAACACATATACATATCATACACACACAGCTACATTTATATATACATCCCTGTTATATACATAAATATGTGTGTGGATGTCTGCATTGTCCTACGTACCCTAATAATGGTGAGTAAGGGCTGAACAGTACATAATGCACTTACCTACAGACCCCCATGCCTGCTGCTTGTCACCACAGATACAGCAACAGGTGAGCCGGTGGTGTAATGTATAATGTTGTCTCCATATGTATGGACAGCACACATTTTTCCTGACTACAGGCTTGCCCATCCAAGTGCAGACAGCTGTATATGGCCATACTGGTAATTGTAGATACATGACTAGGATAAATAACAGTCATCTGAGTGCTAGGATACTAGAGGCAGATAACAGTATGAAGCAATATCACTCTGCAGGCCACAGATGCTGTTCAACACAAGCCTAGTTTCTGTAATACACAAGTAGTTTGCTGACAATTATGTATAAAACAGATGTCAGCTGTGGTGCATGTGATAGGTACCATGATCTATCATGTGTGAGACTAGATAAGTAGGGGAGCTAATTTTACTCCAGAACACTTGGTGGTGGTGTCGGGGTGTGTGCATGTGTATCACCCTGCAAAAACAACTGAGAATCCCTCATTGGTTACCAAACTGCAATAGTTATGCAAAGCTGGGTTCCAAACTGTCCTCTTCTACAAGGCTTGATGATGTCATCTGTCTTAAGACTATCAGCTGCCATTAAAATTTCAAACTTATGCCATGGTACGTATGATAAGTACTGTGATCTATAATGTGTAAGACTAGATAGGTGAGGGTTCTAATCTCACTCTTGGTTACTCGGGGTGTATGGGTGTATCTCCCTGCAGAACCTCTGAAAATTCCTCATTGGCTATCAAACTGCAATGGTTATGCACTTTTTGGCCCTGTAAGTTGTTGCTTTCTTCCAAACTGCCCTCTTCTACAAGGCCTGATGATGTCATCTCCCTTAAGACTGCCAGCTGCCATTGTGACATTAGACTTAAGTCATAGTGCATGTGATGAATACTGTGATCTATAATGGATAGGACTGGATGGATGAGGGTTCTGATCTCACTCAAGCCCATATGAAATGTGTATGCCTGTATGTAACTTGTATCTTACTTGGAAAGAAGTAAGATTTTAAAGTATTTTATTTGTAGCAGGTTACGAGGACCTCCAAATGCCTGTCCACAACTAGGCCTGCTGATGTCATCAAGATTAATATGTCCTGAAGAGATAGTAATAGCAGACATGAGTTGTGTTGAGTGCATTGTGTACTGTGATCTGCAGTGTGCACCATTATATAAGTAAGTGTTCTAATCTACATACAGTGAACTTGTGTGCCAAGTCCTGTAAGCAGTAATTGAAGATGTGCTATCCTCAATGTAGCCAGGTTTGTGTGTGTGGCTGTCAGAGCACTTTACATCAGCTTATGGAACCATAGGATGTTTGAACTTTCCTAGAATAATAGCCACACAGCCCACACAGTCTTAGACAACTTTATACCCCTATTTACATGATCAGCACATATTGCCCCAGTCCAAGAGGGACACAGGCAGAAACCCTGTGGTGAAATGACAGTCACCCAGCCATTCATACAGATGGCATGTGATAAGATTCACTGAGGTGATCTGTTTGCCATTAGGCAGGGTTCTGCTTCAAAGGTGTGTTAAAGTCTGCTAGACAGAGCTCTCCCACCAGCATGTATTACTACTGTCACATACTAGGTTAACATCTTTAGAGTGATTAATCCATGTACCATGCCACCTAGAGATAAGTGGCATTTACAATTAAGCAGGATCACACAGTGGCCCATGTGCAAGGCAGAAATTAACTCTGAGTAGTCTATATGCCACAGGCTACAATGACACTGATTTTAGACAATCCCCATTGAACAGATGCTGAACACGTGAAGTTCCCTTGTGAGGGACCATACTGTGTTGTGCAATTGCCAGTAGTGCTTGGAAAGGTACATTACCAAATGGCCATTGCACTCTGATATTGGCATGGTGAGGGAAGAGTACATGGAGGTTATAAGTATGTCAATTACGTGTGACTGTGCCCTCAGTTATGATATATGATTCCTGTCATACCACTGGGGAGACATGGTGATCTCAGGCACATTAGGTATAGACCTGTGTGGCCAAGTCTGTGTGCCCAGTTGTTTCACCCCTGAGTATGTACATTGCATGTTGCGACTAATGTGCCACTTCCCAGATACATAGGTGTTAGTGATGGAAATGATACTATATAGATATATATATATATATATATATATATATATATATATATATATATATATATATATATATATATTTGCATGGAGTTTATAGTCATTACTATGTAAATCATAAATCATGTTAATTTCAAAACACTATGTAACAAAGTGACAAAACTAATCAACAAAGATAAGAAGTCATATTATCCCCAGCTTCATCTCCAGCATAAACCCCAGTAAATTTTGGCAATCCATATCTTCTCTACTTAATCATGGAAGAAATGGAAAGCACACCCTATCACCTGAAACCCCTCCATCACAAATAACAGGAAACTTTAACAAGCACTTCATAAAATCAGTTTTGGACTTACTAACACCCCTAATGCTGCCCCCCCCCACCCTTCAACCTATTCAGACACCAACCCCAGGGCATCAACTACTTCTAACCCTGTCATTACTAACCTCCTACTCAATAAAATGTCATACAGACCCCATTTTCATTTGGATGCAGGATCATATACAGCCCCAATATTCCTTGCTCTCTCCAAGGCCTTTGACACAGTGTCTCACCCCTTACTTTGAACACACTGTCTAACTTAGGCTTCTCACATAACACAGTTAAATGGTTTCAGAGCTACCTCAAAGGTCATAAACAAGCAGTGAAATGGTCCAATGAATGCTCACCATTTCTCCACAACCAAGGCTCCATCCTAGGACCACTACTCTTCCACATTTTCACAAACAACCTTCACACTGCCTCTCACCCTGAGACCCTCATTCAATATGTAATGATTCCACCATAATCTGCACTTTTCACTCACTACCAGAACGAATTTCAAAAACCTAACAGTCCTTTACTGCAGTCGAATCCTGGCTAAGAAATGCCCAACTCTTTCTTAATCCAAAGAAGACAAAACTGTTTAATCCCAAAAATACCTCCCCTGTCACTTTTAATTTCAACATCCTTGCATCTGACAACACTGTAATAAAACAGTACAGGAAACCAATCTTCTAGGTGTTATCATTGACAATAAACTTTCATTTGACCCCCATTTACAGAAAAATGTAAAGAAAACTCATCAAAAACTGAGACTCTTATATAGAAACAAACCTTTCTTTACTGCAGCCACCTAAACTACAATTGCAAAAACATTTTTACTTCCCTCCCTTATTTATGGTGCCCCTATCTTAACTAACTTACAAAATTCTGCCCTAAGCAAGATGGAACAATGCTAAAACAAAGTTGCAAAGTTTAATAATAAAGCAACTGACTGTAGGCCTAACTTTTGTTGTTCAACAACACAACAATGGGAAATACAACCAGTAAGCACTTTCATTCCCTTCTTGGAACTTCATCAGACCTAGCTGCATCATTAAAGATGCTTGCTGGTTGCATTTTTGTTGTTGTGTTTTTGTATAATAAAGGTTGGGTTTTTGGTCATTTGTTTTATTATTTTTATGCGTACACAGCTGTTTAGTTCATTTTTGAAAGCTTTCTGGTATATTAAAGTTGCAAAGTTTGCCACAGACTCTAAATATCACACACACCACTGTAACCACTCCTAGAATTAAACTAGTTTGAACTCCCCAACCATCTTGCTTTTATTCAGCTATCCACTATGCACAACATTATTTTCAAGCCTACTGCCTGCCCTGCACTAGCCAATATAGTCACACCTTACATACCAAATTGATCCCTACAATCACATAATGACTGCTGTTGGATACACCATGGAAGCAAGGCTTGCAATGCTGTGGCATCTGCCACACATTGTGTTTGTGTGTCATAGGAGTAGATGGCTGGGGACACTTCCCACATCTTGTCAACAGGTCCTGCAAAGTTAGAGTCATGCTGCCACATCCTTGGGGTTGACAGCCTGACATACAATGTGTGTAGGCACTCCTTGCAGTGTAGATGTGGATGCCTGTGCATGCATAGAGGACTTGTTCAACTTTGCTGACATTACGTTGGCCTCGCAAGCATATGATGCCTGTCAAGCAACCAGACAGCACACTGGTTATTGTGTGACATGTGGGAGCACAGACATGTGTTTCAGGTACATAACTGTACACTATGACATGCCTAGGGCATGTGGCAGGTGGACACACATTGGCCAAAGGTGGCCTGTCCACTGCAGTAGGCTTCACAGCCATATCATGCAGATATCCACCATTAATTTTTTGAAGGGCAGGATGTATGAAGTGCTGTGAAATTGTCACCTAAGATGGATCACCACCACTGCACTGCTTGTTTCAGCAAGCTTGACATATATGTTACTGGACATTGCACATTATATTGTGATGCTGCAGCAGTGCTCCTAATCACCATCTTGTCAGTTCCCTAGTGACATACCACCAACCCTGGAACGGAAAACGTAATACATGCAAAAGTCAACTGAGTGCCCAGGTTGCTAATCAAGGCATCTACCTGGAGAAGGATATGTGAAGCCTACAGAGCCTTTCATGATGTAGAACTACTATGTGGATGAACAAACAGGCTGTGTCCTGCTTATGAGCTTCAAAGTAACATTTTGCACATGATGACAGACAACCTATCAGGGCATGCTATCCTATGTGAGAGTGGTTTTGGTGATATCAGCATGAGTAGTTTCCAGGCATGAGCAATTCTATGGACTCACCTGCTTTCCACAGTCTTCACAAGGTAATTGTGTCCTTACAGTACACAACACTTGGGTAGTATCCAGCTGCAGAATACCTGTGTAAAATCCCCACCTTATGTTCACAGGTTATACATATTATATACATATTACAATTCCCAAACATCAACTGCAGAATACCTGTGTAAAAGTCCCACCTTATGTTCACAGGGTATACGTGTTATATACATATTACACTTCCTAGACATGTTTGTCTGTGCTCTGTACAGACACCTTGGATGGCTCTCTTCTTGGAACGTGATGGAAGTAACTGCAATACTTAGTTGCACAAAGGACAATTAGCGTGCAGTGTCAGGCAGTGTCCACAGATCTCTGAGTCATATGATATGAAATGCCATGAAAGGAGTTAGCATGGATTTGAGCAGTAACAATTTCATACAACTACTGACACTGAACCATACACCATTTGTTTTGCTCAAGGCAAGATCATGACTACCTACCCTAACCAGTGGACCTCATTGAGTATTAAACTATGCAATGGATGAGGGGTATATGATTCACTCCATCTACTATGGCCTGACAAGGTGTTTGACAATATTAGACCAACAGCCTTGCTGAAAACTGTGTAGGTTATTTACAGAGTGATATGTAAGCTGGTGGATAGGCAAGTGACTGATAATCATAATCTGGGAAGATAGCATTGGCAGACCTATGCTACAATGATGTCAGTCTCCAATGGATTTCCCAAGACATCATTAATTGAGTACCCTTTCTAGCCATTGCCTTCTCTGCAGTCATGGCCACTGTCAGTGATTTTTGACTAATTACATTAGCAGGTAATTGCGTATTAGGGGCTGTCGTTGAATCACACACAGAACCAACAGTTATCAAGAATGGCCTGATACACACATTCATTTGCCAGAGCCACTGACAAATCGTAAATGCCAATGACTGCACAATACTATTCTTTGAGAAGTCATCCACCCCTGGAAAATTTGGTAGTGTTTGCACACTGCACACAGTTGAGCCCTTACTCATGGAGTTATGGACACAGAGAGTAATGTAGCCTTTGACTTTCACTCATTGGTAAGATGTGAGGATCCATTCAGTTTTGTACAACCTATACAGAAAGGTATGGCACGTAAATCCCAGGCTGTCACTGTTATACTGAATTTGACACTCATCACACTTATCATTGTGTACAATGGCACCTTTGCTATGTCACTACACAGACATATCTTACAACTGTAGCAACCACACAGGTTCCATGGTAAACTAATACACATTGTACATAACATGTCCTTTGCAGCCCATGTCGAGACTGTACATGTATAGTCTGTATCCTACATGCTTTGGAGGGGATGTGTATGGCTGCCATACAGGGAGGTGTCAGATCTCACTGTGTACCTCCCACATATCCAAGACAGGACTAACACATATCTTACCTGTTCTACACACCTACACCATCACTGTGGTATAAACAGTACATGCTGGAGAGACAGGGATGCAACACAGACACTGCACCCTATATATAACAGGCCCCCTTATGTTTGTGAAGCACACATCTGCAGTAACACACATCATGTGCAAGTTATACAGTGGGATGCAGAACAAGGCAATCATAACTGATGTAGGAAAAATGTCTGTAATGGACACAGGAAATTTGTATCTGGGTCATCACCATCACCACAGCTTGTAGATGTGTTAGCTCCCATAACCATGGTTACAATTACCAAGGGTATGAGACCTTTTCATAGATTAGTGATGCATGAGTAGGCTGAATAACTCCATTGTCCTTGTTAGCCTGTTATACACATATGAACCTCTTGAGCCATGCACCTATTGAGGTGTACCTTGCTGAACACATATTTTTCTGTGCTGACATTCCATCCTGTGCTGTGACATCTATTGATTTATTGCTGCTGCATATCCATAGGTGTCCCCTACAGACTCTTGAAACTGAAACATAAACAGGTCCATGATACACCTTTCATTGTGTATGTATTCAGCCATTACATCATACAACACAAGGTACACAAAATTATGTGGCTTAATCATTACAAATGTCAGAATAGAGTATCTGCAACCAGTACAAGTAGCATGGCAAAGCAACACTGCATTACATATTAATTTATATAGTCACCCTGTGCATCAGACACACAACCTTATTTCACTGCATCGCTGTCAAGGATGACAGGGATGTGGCTTAGGTATCATCACTTGCACAGGGTGTTGTGTGGGAGTGCAGGAGGCCTAGAGGTTGAAAGTATGTGTGTGAGTTAGGAAGGGAAGCAGCCAAGATGGACCATGGAAATGTGCTGTGTGTGTCTGTAGGTGACCTGAATTTGACAGTGGTGTGTGAGTGTGTGTATGAACACAGTCAAGCTCAGTGCTAGCCCAATATATGTGTGCATTTTGGACAGCTTTGAACCATGCATGATAAAGCTGACAGTTCACCATCTCTGCCCCCAAACACGGGACCTGGCTCTTCCTGGACTTTCACTGGCACCTCCATGCCCAAGGTCAGAAGGGGTGCTAGTACTTGACAGTGACTGCTGTTTTCTGGGACCATGTCCTCCACAGGAATACCCAGGACCATGAGCTCATGGTCTGTCACTTCTTGGTGTGGACAGCAGACTCCCCTCTGGAGCGCTGGATGTCCTGCCACTATGGGAGAGTGATTGTACATGGCCATGAGGATACTCAACAGATGAGGTAGCTGACCTACATCCACGAGTCCAACTCTCAACTCCAACCAGATGTTCCAGCACAGACAATGTGCATTTCAAGACAGATATACTGCTATCTGTCTCAGACCACCTTCTTTCCACTGTATCAGTAAACCGATTCAGAGTGCTACACACCAATGGATTTGAACCCAGGACTGTGTGTGGCAAAAGTTACAGTTTGCATGGCATTTAACAGACTGGGCTACTGAGTCACTGTTGCAGCAGGTGTATTTGTCAAGATATAAGTGCACACATACAGGCTATGACATACTTTTTTTACATCCATCATTATGTAAATGACTTTATATGGATGTAGTTCTCCAACACAGTCCCAGTTAAAAATGCATGTTGCCATTAATGCTTTAGCAGGTGTATTTCATAGGATCATACGGTCATAGGAGGTTACTAGGTTATTGGCCCTGAGGAATTTATAAGCCTAGCCAACAGTTTAGCCCATGTTTAGATGAATCAGTACCCAATGCCCCTGTCCAGCAGGGACATGGGTGGAATCCAAGGGGTATATTTTCTGTTTCCCTTCCAGTTATCCAGGTTGTGCTTAAAAAGGGGTAAAGAGGTACTCTGCTTGATATGTTGAGGGGGTCTATTCCATAGATGAGGGAGTCTCTCGGACACAAATCTGTCCTGCCAACAACTCCTGTTCATGTCACAGACGAGGCTAAGGCCACAATGAGGGTTACTTGAGTGAAGCTTGACTTGCGAATATGCAGCAGTCCCATTAAGATGGGGTCCATGATCACCTTGTATGCCAGACAGAGGTCACCTCTGAGGAGTCTGTATGAAACTGAGTAGAGGTTTAGGGCTTTTAGCCTATCTGTTCATGGTAAATGTTTGAGGCCCTAGATTCTCCTGGTGAGGAACCTCTGAGGTTTCTCCAGCTGCTGTGTGTGCTTTGTGAGGTACATGTCAAAAGCTGCATTGTACTCAATAATGGGCCTTATAAAGGAAGAATACAAGGATGTTATGACCTCCTTGTTCCTGGATGAGATACTCTTACTTATGAGATGGGCCATGTAGAAGGCTTTCTTTACCACAGAAGCAACATGGTGGTCAAAAGTCAGGTTGCTATCAACCTGTGTGCCCAAATCCCTCACGACTGATTGAGTTAGTCACTATTATTAACGTGACAATTTGTGAGAACGTCACTCTCCTTAAAGGGGATGGTGATGCATTTTTTGGTATTCAGCTTGAGGCCATGTTTTTGGCAGCAGTCATTTGCCTGAGTGAGACCCTCTTGGAGGATGTCCACATCACTAGGAGAATTGGTGACAGCACCCAGTTTGCAGTCATCTGCAAACTTGTTCAGCCATAGACCACTGGTTTTGGTCTGCACCTCAGTAAAGTATATCCCAAATAACAGAGGCCCCAAGACAAAACCATGGAGTACGCCGTTTGTTACGGGTCTACTGGTTGAGGTGGCTTCCCCTATTTTGACTACGTGGGTTCTATCAGTGAGCCAGCTTGCTACCCACCTGGTAAGATATGGATTGATGCCTAGTTGAGAGAATTTATCTATTATGCCTAAGTGGGGAATAGTGTCAAAGGCTTTGGCCAGGTCAAGGTAGGCAATGTACACTGTCTTCCCCTCATCTATGGCTTTGATGACTGTCTCAAAGAAGCTGAACAGATTTAACAGACATGACCGCCCCTTGACAAAGCCAAACTGTGTGGGGTCGAGTGTTTGGAGGTTGCCAATGTCCCTGTTAATGAGGTCCATGATAATCCATTCCATGGCCTTGCAGATCAGGCTAGTTAGGCTGATGGGTCTATAATTTCTCAGATCGCTGGACACTTCACCTTTGTGTAAAGGGATGACAGTGGCTGTCCTCCACTCAGCTGCGATGAAGTCAGTACTCAGGCTTTGGATGAATAGGGTGCTTAATGGTGCTGCAAGTTCCTGCCTGAGTTCACACAGGATGCAGCCTGGGATGTTATCGGGTCTCATGGAAGCTGTACTTTTTGCCTTTGAGAGAGTAGTGATGACCTATTCCCTAGATATAAGGGGAAGGGTCAGGTGCTGGGGATGTCCTGATTTACTGATGGGGAGGGGGACAGAGGGGTAAAGTTTTCACTAAATCTGTCAGCCAACAAGTTTGCTATATTTATGGCATTTGTAAATGTGGTGTCCTTGATCACCAGTTCTGAACAGATGTGGGTGCTTCCTTTGAGGTTGCGAACATATGTGAAGAAGGCCTTATGATTGTCTCTAGTAGATGTGGCCAATTTGGACTTGAAATTTGCTTTGGAGGATTTCACTAGTGCTCCTATTTGCTTGTTCAGGCTCAGGAGACATTGCTTGCAATTGGGCATCTGCTTCTTCCTTGTCTTGGACAGCAATGTTTTCCTTTTGTTATACAGTTTATTTATTGCAGATGTCCACCAGACAGGTTTACTCTTCCTTGGTGAAGATGACTTAGTCCTGTCAGGTATTCCTGATTCCATGCATCTATATAAATGCTAGTATAGTGCTTTGGTGTAGTTTTGGATATTGGTGCCAGTTTCTACAGAGGGGGAGGGGCTGTGAAGCTGTTTATACCATCCCTAAGGAGGCTGCAATCAGCTTTGGAGAAGGTTTTATGTCTGATTCAAGCTAGAGGCGGGTTGGGGAAGATGGTGACTTCAAAAGTGACTGCTTTGTGTTCAAATCTTAACAGGGAGTATGATACTATAGGGATGCTGCAGTGGTTACTCATGTTGGTTAATAGCAAGTCCAAAATATTATCACCCCTTGTGTGGGTTTCGACTAGCTGTTCCAAGGCACTTGCATTGACAAAATCAAGGAATCTCTGGGCATTTGTGTTCTGGTAAGAGTAGTTTTTCCAGTCTATGTTTGAGAAGATAAAGTCACCCAGGATCAGGATAAAGGGCTGAATCTTGATAGATTAGAACAGGTTCAAATAGGTAGATTAGGCACCTTGAGTCAGATTTGGGTGCTGGTAGCTAGCTATGATTTGAATAGGGGTCTTGTCAATGGTTAACTGCACCTGGAGTGTCTCCTGTGCATCATACTATTTGACCAGCTAGGAGGTGTGTATGTCTTTAATGTATATTGAAACTCCACTTCCTTTGGCTTTACTGCCCACAGTTTGGGGTCTGAATGTATGATAGGATGAGTAACCAGGTAAGGCTAGTGTGCTCTCTGCAGCTTTGAACCAGATTTCTGTGACTGCACAGATGTCAGGATTTTCCAGGGTTAGGAATGCTTGCAATAAGTACAGTTTCATGTTTTGACTCCTAGTGATTAGCAGCATGACCTTTAATTTGCGTTTTGTTGACATTTTTATGTTGGTAATTTTAACCTCATCACTTTTCCTAAAAAAGGCACTATATGGGGAGGCAAGAGCCTTTGCCAGAATCCTGAAGCCCAGGTGAGACAGATTCAGGCCATCTCTGGCAAAGCATCGTGGTCTGTTGATCATATCTTCCCAGGCTGTCAGGTACTGGATCCCCCTGGCATGACATCAGAAACTAAGACAATTGTTAAAGTCAATCATTTTCTGTTTGTATTGGGATGTTATTCTGGGTGACAGCAGAATGCTGCTTAAGGCTAGGGACATACCTGCCTGGGAGACATAAGCAGCGAGCTCAATCATGTATCTCTTCATATAGTCCAGAGAGGTATATCTCAAGTCATTTACACCAACATGGACTATTACAGAGTCATAACAGTAGCTGTTGTTGAGAGATCTGAGTGTGTGTGTGATGTGGCAGATTCTGGCACCTAACAGACAACTAACAGTGACTTTCTCCTTATCCAGTCTAGTGAGAGGCACATCTGTGTGTCTCACAATGGAGTCTCCTATGACTAATATGTTGGGTTAATGGTGAATCCTTAGTGGTTGTGAGGCACAGGTGTGTGAACTATGCATGATATGTGGTGTGGAGGGCTGTGGAGATCATGTGTGTGTGTTTTTGCCTCGGACATCTCCTTTGTTTGGGTATGTTTATGTGGAGGACTGCCACATATGCAGGTGTGTGTTGTGTAGGTGTGGGTGATGTTTGAGGTGTAGTGATTGTGTTGACAACTTTTTCCGTGCCACATATACTGGCTTGAGGAGGAGAGAGCTTGTACTCTAGGTTCCTAATTTAATTGCATCTCTCACAGATTGTATTCCTAGGTGGTAGTAGTAGATGGTTGTCCGTGTACATGAGGCAGTTACTACACTGTCTTAGGATGCCCATATCAACCAAATTGATAGGAGAAACTGTAGGAAATTGTCCATCCATATTTGTCAGAATCTGAGGGAGAAAGGCCAGGGAGAGATAAGGGGTGGGCCTAAAGTCCAAGTGCTTAAACCAAAACTAGGAGCATAGAATAACACTTAAGAATAACACTTAACAATTTAGACAGGCTATAAACAAGCAGTAATAAATGCAACAGAAAAAAATGCAGTTGAACACTTTAGAGAACAGGCAACAATAGCAAGAAAAAGTAAAGCAAGATGAAGTAACAGAGTAGTAGGAAGAAACACAAATTAGAAAAATATAAGCAGCTGAATAAAGTGTCTTTTTTTTTATAAAGTAAAAAGGGAGAGAGCAGGAACAGAATATAATTAAAGGTTAAGGGATTGAGGAGTTGGGCCTTCCCAAATGATCTCTGTATTAGGTAGAATGAGCTAAAGAGATGGGACTGGGAGGAGTGTTCCAGATCAAATTTATTTATAGCAGGGATGGCAACTGCAAAAGCCACCAACTTTAAGAACAGAACAGGAATAGGGTGCGAGGGTGTAGAGAAAACCAGTTTTAGCACAGATCAGAAAACAATGCCAGCAAATATATAAATAATTCAGTCAAGCAAAAATTAAGACAGTGCAGAACTCTGAACAGTTAAAAAAGTGCCAAAAAATATACTTATTTGTAAATGTTGCAGGTAAACGTGCACATTTACCTGCGATTAGAGACCTCACTTGCATCCATTTTTCTGTGTCTGGCTTTCTACTGATGTATTCTTACACTGGATTCCAAGTTACACTCCTATTTTTTCCTTTACTCTTGAAGTAAGTTTGCACGATGTGGCATGATGTGCAGCTCTGCCTCAACTCGCTTAATGACTGTAACTTGGAGTTACTATATTTTTCTTAAAACCACCTGTTTTACTTAACCACTGCATTAATGTGTGACATGTTAATGCAGTGGTCTGCAGGTGCAATGGTCTTGAATTTGAGCTAGGAGACAGGTGTTTATTATCATTTAACACACATTTATAAATATAGCTCCACTTAACTGAGCTTAGCGATGCTGCGTCTGCAGCATCCTGCAAAAAAATCTTTAAAAAAAAGAAAAATGGGAAGATAGGTAAGTGGTGAAATGAGGTGCAAGCAAGGGGAAAAACATAGTGAAAGGCAAGTAGGTATATGCAGGAAAGGTGTAGGAAAGAACCATAGCTATCCATTGCTTGTACAGCAATAACTGTGCACTTCAACCAAATTTGTAGATGAATTTGGACTCTCACCTCCAGACAGAGGAGGAGAGGACAACATAATTGTGTTGTCAAGCTAGTTGGACCAAATTATGCGTGTCTAGTAGAAATGTGTGAGAAATGGAGAGCTATGCATGGTACGATATATATATTTTTATTTTTTTTGGGACAGGTACCCATTTTTTTAATGTGAGAGTGGAATGTTGGAGAAGAGACTTAGGTACGTGTTGGGAAGGTAAGTTGGGTAGGTGTGGAAGCATTTTCAAACACAATTTTAAATAACTTTATATGCATTCAAATTTTTTTTTTCAGAAAAGTAATGAGGTCACTTTAAAAGTTTAACATTGCTTGGTCATATCACTTTTACCCTTGATAATGTGATTTTGTATTTGGTATTTAAGTGTATCTGATATGGTTGTTCAGTTTGTCTGAAGAAGTTGAGTTATTAAACTTGACGAAAGCACTAACATACAAAAAGCAGTTTGTTTCCATTTTTGCCTCTTTTTTTGTTCTATTTTTAGATGTCTGGTAGGTGTTAGCTCTGTATGTGTAAGGGCAGCTCGGGTTTGCTGAGCTCTGTGCTGTGCCATGCAAATGGACAATTAAAAAAAAATAAAAACAGGTGTAATAATTTATTACATCAGGTTTCTATTTTAGATGTCTAGCAGGTGCCACCTGCACCTGTACAGACGCACATACAGCTTGGCACTGCTGTTCTTCATGCCATGCAAGCAGGCATTTAAAAAAAAAAAAACTTCAGGAAATTAAAGCACTAAATATTCAATCACACACATTTCAACACTAGCAGGGTACATTACAGGGATTATTACCTTGTACATAACATCTGTCTAGGAATTCTCTGGACAATCCACAACCACGGGATAACTACTACATGACTGCCTACATGGATTCAATATCCCTGTTGCAGTGCTCTCCCTCAGCAATGCACCATGATTAATATTCATGGCGTGCTGCTGAGGGGAGACCATGGCAGTGTATACAGGGACATTCCGTGTAGGCTCTATCAGCAAGGCATTTGACACAGTAGGACATGATGCTTTGTGGAATCTTATCGAGAAGGATGGTAAAGATAATGGAATTAGTAGAGAGCGTATGCCAGCGTATCAAAATAATAAAATTAGAGTGGTAGTAAATGGGTGGGTGAGTGAAAAAAATATACATGAAGTGTGGTATGAGATAAGAGTGTCAAATTAGTAAAATATTGTTGGCATTGGAGATGAATGCGATTGTGAGTGAATTAGATTATAAAATGAAAGGTGCTTGAAATGTGATGCAAAAGGAGGTGGTGATACTGGTAGTTTTGACATACACAGATGATATAGTTGTAGCTGCAAGGAGCAAAATGTAGATGAGGGAAGCTTTGGTTGTTTGAATGGATTTTTAATGGAAATGGAAATAACCCTGAATACACCTATATAATTTTGTTAAAAACCCTAATCTTTGAAAACCTTTTTGTCAAACCCTATCCGTTGAAACTTTAATCCATTGAATGCTCATTTAAGCAAAACATTTCCCAGGGGAAAAATGCTTGGCCACCCAAGTGAGCATAAACAAAAATCACAAAATTTAAAACCTACCCAGGTGGGGGGCTGCACCTCCCACTCCACTAACTAAATATACTAACTCTGAGATTGCACAACAGTGGGGAAAAGTGCAATTTCCTGATGATGACCCACTGCTTTTTCCCCTGGGAAAAAATTTCACTTAAACAAACATTCGATGGATTAAGATTTCGATGGATAGGGTTCAACAAAAAGATATTCAATGATTAGGCTTTTAGACAAAGTGATACAGATCCAAGTTATTACAACATAAATGTACTTGTTGTTATGGCTTGTGATGCAAGAGAAATTCTGCCAGCCCAGCTATCTGGAATTTTGTAATTATATGTCATTTGAGAATATTAATATGATTTATATTGAAATGTAACAAAAGAAGACACTGCCAGTTCACCTATCTGGAATTTTGTAAATAGTTAAATGTGATTTGTGAGTAGCAGCATGATGCAATTGCTTGTGTTACCAAATGTATTAGAACTATATGTTATGCGTATATTAAACTATTGGTACAGAAGTGTGTGCTGAACAGGGTTTGTACAGTACTGAGCTTCAAGGATGTGTCCACAGCATACCCTACTGGGAAAGAGCAGACATTTATATAAACTATATACTTGTGCAAATGTATATGTTTTAATAGGAGAAACTAGAACATGCAGAGTTAATTTTCAAAACTTCAAGAAAATAAGATGAAATTAAATTGTTTTGCGATTGTGCTATAAAAGTTAGTTTCAATGCAGCAAGGAGACAGGATGTCTAGAACTAGGGTACCTTCTGCATTGTTTTCTAAGTGTTTTATTGTTTTATGTCTTCTAACAACTGCAAACATCTGAAGGCTATGTATTTTTCACAAGGAAATGTCAAATGCTACAATGGGGGGTTTAGCTTGGGAACTTAAGTCAGTTGACAAAAAGTTATGTCATCCAAACTAACCCAGCAGTAATATTTGATATTAATTTAAGAACTCTCTCAGAGACAGACTGTGCATTTTGTATTTTGTCTTGGACCTAGCAAGAACATCCACTCATCATCACCATCTGCATTTGCCTTGCTGTAAATAAGATTTAGGGCATAGTATCTCTTTTAGATATAGTTAGGCATATAGTAAAGATTAGTTTAGATGGTTTTCTGTATTTTTTAGACTGTCCTGCAATGTTGTTTTAAAATATTTCCTGTGATTCTGAACTCTGAAGTAACTGTGTTTATTTTCTAAGTATTGTCTTCTTCTTTTATTATTTATCATTAAATACATTTAAACCTATCTTTGTGGCTGATATTTGTGAGACACATTTAATCTCTGAGAGTACTTGCACATGTATTTGGTGACACTGTACAGGCCACTCCTAAATAACCTTGCAAGTCTTGGTCAGACTACCATTGCGATTATTAGTAACATTACACAGTAGGATTGGAGACCCTTTGTTAAGGGCCTTATAGTAGCTGATAAAGAGATGGCTGGTGGCAGTGATAACTATCTTATTGTCTGGGCAGAAGGGGGCACAGCTAGTAAACATGTATCAGCCTTTCCCAGGTGTGTGTGTGTGTGTGTGTGTGTGTGTGTGTGTGTGTGTGTGTGTGTGTGTGTGTGTGTGTGTGTGTGTGTTTGTATATAAATGAAATCTCAAAGTGTGTGTGTGTGTGTGTGTGCGTGTGTGCGTGTGTGTGTGTGTGTGTGTGTGTGTGTGTGTGTGTGTGTGTGTGTGTGTGTGTGTGTGTGTGTGTGTGTGTGTGTCAGCTACTTGGGCAGGGACATGAAGCACTGGTTGGACGGAGAGGGTGCTGGAAGTTTTGGCTTGGCCACTCTGCTGAGATCTCAACTCTATAGCTGTGCCAGTGGGGAGTCATATTAGGGATCTGGAGAAAGAAGCAGAAACTAGCTCCAGACTGACTGTGATCTCTGTTTGCTCTTAAGGGAAATTGTACTTTACTGTGTGGTTTACTTGTCATCCTCCCATTGTGTACATCACTCACTGTAGTCAGTGGTAAGGACTGAGGCTCCTTGATTACTGGGCCAGTGCTGGGGCATCACATGGCTGATAAAGGGAAATCACACCATTGTATACTTGTAGCTAGTAATATAACTGGCATGTTCTATGAATTAATAAATCTGCTATGTTTTGTTGTTATGATATGTAAATATGTTTTTTATGGTTTAAGTGAGTGTGCTTCAGTTATAGACTTCAATATTGAACATGGTTTGAACCTACTCATTCATCTGTTACTAATGTGAAATTAACATGTCATTACTGAGAACATTTCCTAGTTTTTCTTAAGATGGTGAAGAAAGTACATTGTACCAGTTGACAAAGATGTATATTCTAATACCCAGAATACTTAGGAAACAACAAAAAAAAAAAAACACCTGTTGCATGCAAAGATAAGCATTGCACCTGCAAAGCCTTCCACCAAGATTACTCTATCCACAAAATAAGTTGCTTGGTGTATCTATCTGCCTCTCTTACAGGAACACTCATACTATAAACAGCACAAAAAGAAGTTTTAGCTTAAGTTCAGATTTCATTTCAAAATGGATAGGCTTACTCTTTCAGTTAGAGCATCTGCAAATTTGTTGCAACAGTAGAAGACTACAGAAAGGAAAGAAGGAACAAAACAAAACTCATTGTCCACGTTAATCAATATTACTTCAGTTTTTGTTATACTCTAAATGAAACAGTTATTGGGAATCAGTCCTTGTGATGCAGGGTTCTATCCTGCTTAAACTTATTCCAGACAATTGTGAGCCATTTGATTATGACGGTTCTGAACTTTCAGATTTAAAAATAGGAATCAGCTGCAGAAGAAAGGATATTAATGTTATCTGCTGTATGAAAAAGTACACTCAGTTCTGCTGAATTTTCCTCAGAGCACAGAAGACAAGTCATGCTAATTTTAAATACAGGCTGGCTATTTATTTATTCACAGTTCACAGACAACCTGAAAGACAACTGGAAATTTACTGCAGTAATATAGAGTTATGCTGCACTACCTGCATGGTGACAGATTAACAGTAGTCACCTACGCTCTGACAGCAAATAATGACTTCCATGCACATATGCATTGAAGCATAATTAATGTAAGGTGAAGTAGGATTTGCCCTACAGTCAATACTGCTGTCAGAAATTACTGCACACCATAACATAACTTTTATTTATTTGTCTTATATAATAAGATCTACGCACCATAAATAGTAATAAATGTGTGCTGGAAAGTAAGTACTGCTGTTTGTTCTCTTGGTGCTAGGTAATTAAAAGTTCCTTTGAACTTCAGTCTTGATTCATTTATAATTATTTCATCTCTCAAACAAGTACACTAGGTTAAGTGTCAACATTCAGATTATATCGAGTATTATACTCCACTGACCACGTCAGTCAGATGTTATATCGAGTATTATACTCCACTGACCACATCAGTCAGATGTTATATCGAGTATTATACTCCACTGACCACATCAGTCACATGTTATATCGAGGATCATACTCTGCTGACCATGTCAGTCAGACCTGGATCAATACAAAAGTACAAAAATAGCCAAGATGTTCATTCACCACCAGTTTATTACCGGTCTGGTACCTTGGCAATTCACCTTCTCAGGAGAATCAAACCTACTTTTCAGGATATAATTTACAACTTGAAATGTAGGCTACAAGTTAAAGTATTCTTAAGCAGTATGTAATTATGAAATCATATGCTGAATGTTTGAGTATCATTGATGGGAAAGTACTTATATCTGTATGAATTGTCAGTCACGTATTGCCCGAGTCAATACTGAAAATGATCCAGTAGCTCAGTCCACCTACCCAGTATATATATATATATATATATATATATATATATATATATATATATATATATATATGGTCTATATACAAGTGCACATGAAAAAGTATCAGAAGAGTTCAAATGTATTACAAATATATGCAGGTCAGAGTAGAACTGCATATAAAAACCACCTGGTAAATGTAGAATTTCCAGAATTTGAAAAGCTGGCTTGTGTTTAATCATCTTCAGTAAAGAAGGTGTTTGTAGGACTCAGTATGGAAAACTTAGTAACTAGCTGCAAAAGAAGAAGTGTGTGAAGAAATTGTTGATTATGTTACAGTAAACCAAACATGCAAGATTTCTTCTTTGAGATAATCCCAAAGGCAGTAAGAGTAGACAGTTTCTATATAAACAAAACAGATCAATTTTTCCAACATGCTTCTAGCAACCGCACCGAGTGTTTCATTTAGGGTTCATATACAGACTAGTAATGTTATTGGGTCTATATTAATTAATTGAAAACTAATTACAGTGAATGGGCATTCATGGAATACAAACCAGTGAACGGTTCTTCACTGAACGTTCACTTCAGCGAATATTTTTCTAAGGGAAGGGAAATACTTGCCCCCCACACACACACACACACAGACCATAACACAAACTACATTATATCAAAATGACAAAGGTGGGGGGCTACACTCCCCACACCCCCCAATCCCCTCTACTTATATGTACCAAGGGGAACATTTCCTAAGGCTGGCCAACTAACTCCCTTCACTTAGAAAAACTTTCACTGAAGTGACCATTTGATGAACTGCCATTCGCTGGTTTGTGTTTGATAAATAGCCATTCACTGGAATTAGTTTTTGACAAATTAATATAGACCCATGCTATCACCTGATCTGACCTAACCTCCATTGTAGCTTCTTCGATATGTTCCCTGGAGTATGTGCACAGTGACAAAGTAGAGTAGCCTAAATACCAGTTTGAGGGATAAGACAGAAAATGTACTGTTTGAATGAAAAAGTGCTGGGTTGTGAAGATGGGCAAGACAGTGTTATAGCAGTTGGTGTTTAGATGCAAGTGTTCCTAAGTTAGGGTTATAGTAAAGGTTACATAAAGGGGATAGATTTAATGTTGTGTGTGTTCTCATGTGTGATAATCCTAACCATAACCCTAATCTTACCCCTGCTCCTAACCCATTATATTGCTAAAAACCCTTTCCCTAGCAGTATCAATACCAAAAGACACTTGATTTCAGTTTTGTAGCTGGATTTATTGATATAGGGCTTTTTTTACTGGAAGAGAAGAATTCAGTCTTTCATGTTTCACTCTTATGTTTTGTTCTAGCATTTGTAATTCTATCTTCTGATTTTTCTACCTTACCTTTTTTGATGTAATTGTGTGTGTGTCTGTGTGTATTGATAGTAAGATAGATAGATAGATAGATAGATAGATAGATAGATAGATAGATAGATAGATAGATAGATACTGTGAAAGAGATATGCACACCTTTCACTATTTATTTATAATTTCTAGTCTCTTTTTCCCCTCAATGTCGGAGCGACCTATGAGTTAGAAAACTAAAGAAAAGAAGTGTGAAGATGAAACCAACTACATGTTGGAATATTAAAAACAAAAACACCATTTTTGCTATTGTTTCAGATTGCTGGCACTTCTCAGAAACTTAAGTTCCATAGTAGTAGTCCTGTTTTGAGTAGATGTATACTCAAAGGAATAATGTATTGGAATTAGGACAGAGCAACTGTCTTACATTAGTTATATATCTTCATATTAGCTAATAGAATGTAGGGGACTTGGATGGTGAGGTTCTGCCCCATGGGGAAAATACTAGTTGGCCATTTGGTCTGTCTTAAACAGTTTTCAATAAAGGTTCATTTAACAAAGTTAACTGAATTCATTTTGGGAATGACATTCTGTAAGAATTCATAGGTTCATAGGTCTGCACTAGACTCGCAACCACTAGGGCCTTTTTAGGCTTAAGCCTAGCCATGTATCCCAAATCTCTGACAAGTTCTGGTATCTTAAATACGTGTAAGCAGGGGCTTGGGAGATTAAGGGCCTAAGAGATGAACCATTTACAGTTTTTGGAAAAAGGGAACTGGGTGGCACCCTCCATTTGGGCACATGTTAGATATATAAACTACCATAAAAGAAGCAGTATGCCTTTGTTTGAACCAAATTATAAAGTTATTAAGAAAGAAAAAAATATATATTATTAATTTTGTATTAAAAGATACAGACAATTACTGCACTTTGGAATAGAATGATTAACCAAAGGAGAATGAGATAATACCATTTAAAGAAAAAGGAAAGCAGGAATTCAGGCAGAAAAGCCAAAGGTCAGAAAGAGAGTGAGAGAATGATAGCAAATGCAGTCAAAAAGACAGAAAGCATGTTCTATGTTACATGTGTAACTCAATAAAAGATAATACAAGAAATATTGAAACCCATTTAAAATGAATGGTAAATGCAAGAAAAATGCTGAAAGAGTGGGGCTGTTAAATGAATGCTTCTGTTTAGTTTCACAAATTATGTCATTAGATATTTATCATATATGGTCATCAGAACTACAGTTTTAAGAAGACTTTTCAAAGAACCTTCACAGAAGGGTCATGAAACATTAAAATCTAAAGAAGAACTTATCTATGAAGCCATACACTGTTCATTGTAGTATTCTATAAAAAGTGAGAAGAGCTCTAATAATCAGATTAACAATTTCAAAATCAGGGGAGCAGAGCAAAACTCCTGAAGACTACAAAGGAGCAAATGTAATTCTTCTGCTCAAGGGTGGGCACAGACGACATATTGAAAGCTATAACTTCTCAGCAAGAGCTCATTTGAAGGTCAGGTCATGCAATTACTGATGAAGGAAGTTGTATTGGAATACCTGGAAAACACCGATAAGACAGCATGAATTCATAAATTAAAGATCATGCAAGACAAATCAAATAATTTTCTTTGCCTGGATAATTAGGACAGTAGAAAAGAAAGGAATTACTACTATAATTTACTTAGTCATTAGGAAAGCATTGAATGTGGTATCCTGTAGTGTAATGGAGACTTAAGAGATAATAAGAATCTGCATGTACCACCAACTACATTACAAAATCCCACTCTTCAAAGGACAAAAATGTTACCACTATGTGACACACTGCATGCTGTATAATAATAACAATGAAATAATAAAATAATAATAAAGCATGGCTATTCGTTGAAAAGATTACTGTTGAATTAACAGAATGTAATACGGTCATAAGTTATCACATGTGGTTTAATCTGCTCACACTTTGACATTTAAACAGAGATAACTGGTATGACTCTTCATATAATGTCAGCATTCATTTCAGAACTCTCATTTTTTTCTCATCTAAATATTCAGAATTAAAAGGCAGTCAGCATCACTGATGCTGGACTTGGATAACATGAAGTGCTCATTATATGAAAAGCCTGCAGATTAAAACATCTGCATCCAGTACATTATCTTGAAAGCCCTCAGGGCCTCTGTATCTTCTGATGGCAGCTAAGGCAATTATACTGCATGGTCCCTGGGCAGAGGGTTTAACTATGAGCTGAAGACTGTGCCCGATCAGAACATTGCATCTTTCTAAAAGTAATAACACATGTAGCCATGTTTTAACCATTATACTTTTGTTTCTGTAATTTAACCAATATTCTCTTAAAATCTGAGATATCACTGAAAATCTTTTGCATCTTTAGTTAGCAGTTCAACTGTTTACCTTATTTTAAATGCAGTTCAAAATATTTTTTTAAATCAGATTAAAAATATGCTATACATAAATATTTACAAGAAATGTATCAGCATCAAATGTACAATTCTCTGCAGTCAATGAGTTCAGATAAAATAGATCAATATTATAAAAGTATCTAAGAGCAGATAAAAAAATGTAAGGTATGGACATTGGGTATTTAGGAAATCACTTTTCAACAGCAGACACAGGCCAGGATTCCTACAGATGTGCTGCACTACAGTGAAAAGCTTACAGTCAGGTGAGATTGAACTATGACATAAGGAGTCAAAGTGCAAAGTGCGCCAGACAGTGTTTACGTGCTTGTACTACAGGGTACATAAATGATACAATCATTATCTACACAGGTCAACAAATAGACTGATCACATGCCACACACATCTCATAGAAAGAAAATGTGAAGGAAACCTCAAAAATAAAACAGTATAAGCATTAGCAAAGATATGTGTGTTGGCATGTCCTCAGTTGGTTTGCACAAGTACTGCAAAAAATTACATAATCGTACAAGATTTGCAACTGCAGTACTATTTTATCCACATATATGGATACCATTCAGATGTATAAAAGGACAAGCAAGAGATAAATAGGAAAGTAGAAGAAAAGGGCTGGCCACAAGCTGGGGAAAACATGCACAAGGATGACATGGGAGTGTATAGGATGGGGCGATGCCTGGCAACATATTTTAGTGAGGATATCACCCTAGTTTTTGGTTTATATAGAGAGGGGGAAGAGTGGGAAGGGAAAAAGAAAGTCAAGGTAGGAAAGGGATCGGGACAGTGTGAGGCAGCAGCAGACAAACAGAGGAGATGAGTATTGCTACCACCACCAGTTATTAGACATCTAACATATTTCCTCAGCTGACCTTGATAAATGCCTGCAATAGCATGACGAGTTCCAAACATAAAAATAAAAATAAAAAAAAAATACATTGCTACATTCTGACTATACAACTTGTTGATGTTGGCTAAACTCCACTTACAATACATGGAGCTCATAAACTCAACTTCCAATACACGGAGCTCATAGCTGATTATAGTGATGCCTGCACTGTTCCTCTGTCCTAATAATGTCTATGACTGTGTTCAGCACCTCACCCATGTTGTTCCTGGTATGAACATTCTTATAGGTACCATCACAGGGAGCAAGTTGGCACTTCCATTACTGGCCATTTATCGATTTACTTCTTTATTTGTTTGATTTTGCTTACTGGGCAAGTTCAAGTGGTAAAAAAAAATCTTTTTTTGGTAGTGGTCTGGGGAGAAAAGTTTTGGAAAGAATTTACATAAAAAATTACACAATACAGAATAAATACACAGGACCTTGAAACAAATTCAATTAAAAATATAGCAGCACTTACATGATATGATTGTCACACAAGTTTTCAATGAGTATCAAAAGTCCCACACTGAATAGGAATGTTCTATGCGTTGAAAGTTTTAGCATATTCAATGAGAGAAACAAAAGACTTGAAGATAATTAAACAATGGATAGCTATAACAGAACAGAAGGAAAAAATAAAATTAGCTGTGTTTAGAACAGTTATAGCTTGGTAAAGAAAGATGGATAGCATTTTGATTAATTTGGAGATATAAGGTAAGAGATGTCAGGTGGAAAGAGAGGCAGAGAGAAAAACAGAGCACAACCTTTCTTTCTGTCATGCACCGTACAGGTTATTTCTGGCATGCACTAGTTATAGCCAACAGATTTTCCAGTATCTCCTCAGGAAATGGTGCCACTTTTGCAAGGAATAAAACAGTAGCCTATGAATCATGTTTACAAAGGGATTTCTGAATTGAAGATGTTACAATGTGTAGCTGAAAAGTAATGTGATGTGTAAACCTGTACAGGTCTCCAGTACAAGCTCGCAGCAGTAAGCTGTCAGAGGTGAGGACTGGCAGCAAGCTGTGTTTTGTGTCACAGGTGCATTGCAGCAAAACAAAGTGATTCACAGACATTCATGCAGTTTGGTCTAATTTGTTTACATATTGTGCAGATAAGTACAACATTGTATTGTTTTAGCGGTACATTGTCACTGAATATGATATATCACACAGATATGTGAAACTATTTTGTAAATCTGGGGATTTATTAGCAGAAATACCAATGCTTTCTAATCTGTATGCAGCTCTGAGGGGGTAAAACATAATAAGCTGATTTGTCACCCTTCCTAAGAATGTGCATCCCTGAAGTGGAATTCACATTACAAATGGTTAAGAATGAGATTGTGTGCTTCTGCATGTGTATATTGTTTAAAAATTATACTGGGAAAAAGATAACTCACAATCTCAGAACAACCTGTCTGTGTATGTATCTGCTACTAAATTATAGTGAGGGCATGGCTCATAGGTTCATAGGTAGGTACTAGGCTATCGGACCTAGGGCCTATACAAGCCTAACCAAAAAGCTACCCTGGCTTTCGCCACCCAAGAAAATTATTTTGCTGTGCTCCTGTCGAGCAGAGCCACAGAGGTGATCCCAGGGTGAATTTCCTATCCCCCATCCAATCATCAAGATTTTTCTTAAAGAGTGATAATGAGGAGTTTTGTTTGATATAGATAGGTAGTTTGTTCCAGAGTATGTGAAGTCTCTGGGACAGGAACCTATCCCTCCAGCATGTTCTGTTTATTGTGGTGATGAGGTTTAGGTCCCTGGAGCGTGTAGCTCAGAGGGATTGGGATTTTTTTAAGTGGAGCATGTCCACCAGCTCTGGGTTTGACATAGCTTTGCATGTTAGGCAGAGATCACCTCTGAGTAGGCGATATGCAACAGAGTAAAGCTGGAGTTCCTTGAGACGGTCTGCATAGGGCATCTGTTTGAGGCCGGTAATCCTTTTTGTGAGATATTTCTGTGGCCATTCCAGTTGCTGTAGATGTTTTGTGAGGTACATACCAAAAGGGGCATTGTACTCTATAATGGGTCTAATGAGTGACAAGTAGAAGGGAACAATGATGTATTTTTTCCTGGATGAGAAACCTTTTGTGATGATGTGTGCCACGTAGAAGGATTTCTTGACTACTGTGGCGATGTGATTATCAAAGGATAGACTACTGTCCACCTGTGTCCCAAGGTCTCTTTTCACACTTTCAGTGTTAAGTAGACTACCACCTATGTGGTAGCTCATAGGTACAGAGATTTTTACCAAAGGGGACGACAATGCACTTTTTGGCATTGAGCTTGAGGCCATGGCTTTGACACCAGGCATCTGTCTCAGTGAGGCCCTTTTGTAGGCTGTCCACATCGTTAGGAGTTTCAATTATGGCTCCTAGTTTGCAGTCATCTGTGAACTTCATTAGCCAAAGACCTTCTGTGTTAGCCTGTACTTCAGAAAAGTAGATACCAAACAGTAGAGGACCCAAGACTGACCCTGTGGTACTCCACTTATCACTGGTCTGAAGTCGGATTTGGAGTCTGCTACTTTTACATTGTGGGTTCTTTCAGTGAGCCAGTTGGCAACCCATCTTGTGGCATGGGGATTTATACCTAGTTTAGTACGTTTATTTATAATTCCAGAGTGGGGGGGTGGTGTCAAAAGCCTTGGCAAGATCTAAATAGGCTGTGTGAACCACCTTACCCTCATCTATGGCTTTGGTGACTGCTTCAAAGAAGTCAATCAGGTTTAGGAGACATGATCTGCCTTTTACAAACCTGAACTGGGTGGAGTCTAGAGTTTGGAGATTACCAATGCCTTTGTTTATAAGTTCCATGATGATACATTCCATGGCCTTGCAGACCAGGCTCATTAAGCTAATGGGGCAGTAGTTCCCAGTGTCCGTGATGGCTCCCCCTTTGTGGAGTGGGATAACCATCGCTGTGCACCATTCAGTGGGCAGAAAGCCTGAGGTGAGACTATGATCGAACATGGTGCTTAGGTGGGGTACCAGTCCATTCTGTAGCTCATGTAGAATGCAGCCTGGGATGTTGTCAGGTCCCATGGATGCTGTGTTCTTGGCTTTGGAGACTGTGGTTTTTACCTGTGCAGCCGTGCTTACAGGAACTTTGCATTCTTCCAGTATAGAAATAGGCTCTTTAGGGGGTAGAGTGGGGTAAAGTTAGCACTAAACCTATCTGCCAGGATGTTGGCAATATCAGTTGGTTATGCATATTTAGTGTCATTGTGCTGTAACTCAGAGCAGATCTGAGTGTTGCCATTGAGATTCTTGACATAGCTATAGAATGCTTTGTGGTTGTCTTTAGAATCAGTGGTGATTTTGTTTTCATAACTAGCTTTGGATGATTTTATGAAGGATCTCAACTTCTTACTGAGGCTGACCAGAGAGTTCTTCCAGTCATGGGATTTTACTCTTTTTTTGCAACAGTTTCTTTCTTCTGTTGTAGAGTTTGTTTATGGCAGGGGACCACCAGATTGGCTTCCTTTTTTTGGAGGATAGAATCTTGGTTCTGTTAGAGATAGCACGATCCATGCACTCATGTAAGTACTTATAAAGTGCATTTGTGTAGGATTCAGCAGTTGTACCTCTATTGTCTGTCTGCATGGGTGTCGTGAAGTATGCCACTTCTGTCTTAAGAAGCGCAAAGTTGGCTTTGGAGAAATTTTTTACGGTGGTTTCCCTATTGGGAGGGGGGGGGCTGGATGTGGATGTCTACGCTGATTAGCTTGTGGTCAGATCTGACCAATGAGGAATTGACCTCTGGTGTGGAACACCGGTCACCCATGTTGGTAATGACCAGGTCTAGGATATTGCTGCCCCTGGTGGGAGTGTCCAAGGTGTTGGAATTTATGAATTCCGGAAAACGTTGAGCAAAAGAGTTGGTACTTGAGTAGTTTTCCCAGTTAATGGTGGAGTAGTTGAAATCACCCATTATTAGGGTGTTGGGTTATACCCTAATATTTTCCAGTATATCAAGAAATGTGGAGTGGGAATCCTGGGGCATGGTGGGAGATCTGTAGCAAGTTACAATTTGGATTGTGATCTTGCCCAGAGTTAGTTGTACTTGGATAATCTCGAATACATTATGCTGAGCATCTAGCCTGGAGGTGTGGATATCCATAATGACTATGGACACACCTCCACCTTTAGTGTTTTGGTCCAGGTTAAGTGGCCGAAAGGTGTGGTATGAATTATAGCCTGTTAATGCAGTGGTGCTCTCTGGAGTCTTGAACCAGGTCTCTGTCACTGCACAGATGTCGATGTTCTCCATTTTAAGGAGTGCCTCGAGTGAATGCATTTTGAGGTTTAGACTTCTAGCATTGCGTAGCATTACCCCCAGATACTGCTTGCTTGTACCTGTTATGGTGGTGAATTTGTCATTTGAACCTTGCCTAAAAAAAGGCACTGTAGGGGTGGCAAGATCCTTAGCCAGTATCCAGAATCCCAAGGGTGACAGGTGCAGGCCATCTCTGGCAAAGCATTGTGGTCTGTTGATCATGTCATCCCAGGCAGATACTGGATCCCCTTAGAATGACACCAAACGCTTAGCCAATTGTTGAAGTCAATCATTTTGTCCTTGTACTGTGGTATCATTCTGGGTGATGGCAGGATGCTACTCAGGGCTAGGGTCATACCTGCCTGGGCTACAAGATTGGAGAGCTCCTCCATGTCTCCTTTCATGTAGTCCAGGGAGGTATGTCTCAGGTTATTCACACCAACATGGACAATGACTGAGTCATATTTGTACTTTTTGTGGAGTGACCTGAATGCATGCATTATGTGGCAGATCCTGGCACCCAACAGGCAGCTGACAGTAACTTTTCTCCTTGTTTAGCCTGGTGAGTGGAACATTAGTGTGCCTGACTATAGAGTCACCTATGACTAGAGTGTTGGGTACATTGTTGTGGTTGAGTGGCACACTGAGTTTGTGGGCTATGTGTCATTTGAGTTGTGTTGGGGGCGTGGAGGTTGCATGTGTTTCTGCTTTGGAGGTCTCTGTTGCTTGAGCAGATTTTTATTGAGAGCCTCCATGAATGTAGGTGTGTGTTTTGTGTTGCTATGTGTGTGTTTTGGTGATGTAAGTTTTGAGGGACTATGTGATGAGTGTGGTGTGGTGCAAGTGTTTACCTTCTCCTCTTGACTGTCTAGTCCAGTCTTGGGTGAAGAGAGCTTTACTTCCAGTTTAGCTATATAAGCGCATCTCTCACAGGTTGTAGTGTTGGGCGGTAGGAGGAGAGGGTTGTCTGTGTACATGAGGCAATTGCTGCATTTCCCCAAGATGCCCAGATTCATCAGGTAGACAGGAGAAAACACCAGGAGCTGGTCTTTAGACATGCCTGGATAGTTTCTTATTTATTAAGTACTAAAAACTGTTTTCCTCTAGACAAGTGAGGAAAGTTGAGTGATGTAGTAATTTGTAGCTTATTTAGTGCTTACAATGAGTTCTGAACAAGTGCTGAGTTCAAAGAAACAGATTTGAGTGCTAAAACTAAAAAAGTGGCTAGTTCTAAGGGGGAAATTTGAAGAGCAGACTTTACGGTGCCGGGAATAGTTTAACCCTAGCTAAGCGGCAATGCTTAAAGTGTATTTTTTTTTTACCTGTCTAACCTACATTGTGGCCTGTGGTAGTGGGTACAACAGTCCTATATACACTGGTAGATTACAATAGGGGTAAAATGTGTGGCCACTCAAGTTCAACAGCTTCGGGGGGGGGGGGTCCCTATGGCCAAGTAAGAAAACAATTTGTTTTTCACTCATTTCATTCATGTATATAGCATGGCTGCCTATATCACTTTTACAGAGCACAGGAAGTAGTAAGGAGTACTACTTGTATAGGTTAGGACACAGGCTGCTACAGATGGAGCCAGTTGAATTCCTGAGCTGAATCTCATAAGTGCTGCCTTTCACATCTACTACATTCTGACAGCTGTGCTGCCCTCATGGCAGGGCATACTACTTCTCCATCTAGAATTTGCCAATAAGTAGGTAGGAGAAAATTTTCTGAGGACTGTGTTTGTGTGTGTGTGTGTGTGTGTGTGTGTGTGTGTGTGTGTGTGTGTGTGTGTGTGTGTGTGTGTGTGTGTGTGTGTGTGTGTGAGTGTGTGTCCATCTGTCTGTATAAGTATGTGGTGCCTGCATCTCACTATTTCATGTGTTAATACTGATGTTTCCTGTTTCGGGTTTGGGGCTTAATCATTTTCCCTCCCTTTGCACTTTAGTCTATTAGATGACACAGAGGGTTAAGGTTGTGAGCTTTAGTTCCTGTGATTTGATTCCCACCGCCCTCCTTTGTCCACTGTGTGAATTTGAACAAGTCACTTAACCAGTGAGTGCTTTGGGTTAGCTTACACAATGGTCCCCTGGACTGCAAGTCCAAGAATCATAGCAGTAATGGCATAAAGGACAGTGATTGTAGTAAAATGAACATCGTTATATGAGCCATTACTGGTCATTGGTTTCCTTTTTTTTTTTTTTGAATATTAACTATTTCAATGTAGATAAATTGGAAACTTCGATCAAATTATTTTACCATAGGGAATTCCTCGGTTTCCTCATGAAAAGGGACACTTGTAGTAGGTTGTCCAAAGCTACTACCAAATGCATTATGCATTTGTCTTTTGAATTCCTGCACCTTTCACATAACCATTTAATTAGTGTTTCACTATATGCTATTTGATTAAGAATCCTTGTATCTGTTGTAACTTAATGAGCTGCCAGATGGATTTTCACTAAATGTGTGTTTCAAAGGAAGAGAAATTTACTGTTTTTCAAGCTAAGTTTGCTCTCCTTTTGAGAATGCTTTGTTTTGTTTAGAAATGGCTGTCAGTGCCTTTGCTGGAATTTTTTTTAAATAAAAGTTTTGAATGAAATCCACACCAAGTAATATGATACAGGTATGGCTGGTGGGGGCCTGCTTTATTACCCTCCCTAATGCCCCATTTTACGACAGAATAGCTCTGTTAACTCTGGAGGTGTATGCTGCAGTACTACAGCTTTATCACCCATTCAGGCAGGGTAGAGCTGTACTAGATGATTTCAGTGGCAGACCTCTCAACTGGCCAGATTTTTGCATAATATCCACATCTTTGCCTCATATTTGTGGTCTGTTCCTCATAAAATGTGTAGTTTCTGACACTTGACTGCAGACTGAAGTCACTAAAATGAAATGCATTTGAGTTTCACACTCCTTATCCTTCAGAAAATGTGCGGTAATACAAATTTTGCTATTCTAGTATTTTTGTTTACACTTATAAGAACAATATTTAAAACTCTGTTCCTGTTTTGGGCCTGTGTCCCCCAATTTTTTGTGCAATGTCCAGATTTCTCAAACTAAGAGGTTTAGAGGTATGGAGGGAATTGTCATTCTTGATGAGAGAGAAGACATAGAGAGGTAAAAAATGAGATGCTGATATCCTACAAGCAAGTACACCCCCAACAGTATAACATATGCAGTAATAGTTCTGATTTTTTATGACATGGGTTGTTGAGCTGCTTGTTTGCAGTAAAGAATTAATTAGCCACTAATAAGCCTGGATTGTGTGATATAGTCTAAATACATTACATTTAGTAATATATTTTGCAGTACCTTCTATACATCCTCAAGCCAATGTGAAGAGGTTGACATTTGTCAGGTCAGGTAGTCTGCATTATATGGAGTAATGATCAGAACTGACTTATCTTCAGCATCCATTATACAGTCATTGTTCCATATTACTGAGCTAGTCTTCTCTGCATGACTGGATTGTAAATGATTTCTGGATTTAACTAAAAACTGTTACACTGTGGGCAATTAGCTCAGAAGACACTACTTTTGGTGCCAAGGGTGCAGAGTTAGAATCTTTTCAACTTGTTGTGACCTTGTGCGAGTCACTTAACCACACCATGCTTTGGAGCAAATGGGAATTTGGGCTAATCTCCTTATTGATCTCCTGGACCATATGCATAGTAACTAACAATGAACTTCTAGTTGTTTTTACCAGCTATTGTCTATTGCATACTTGATCTATTTTAGGAAATGCTATGGCAATATCATCAGCACAAAAATGAATGTAACACAGGCCATTTCATACTCAAGGGCAGCAAGTATTGCAGTTGTAGAAGAAACAGTGAAATGCAATGTCGCACTAGCAATAGGTCTCTTCAATGTGGAATTATTTAGAAAAAAATGTGTGTATTGACTTAGTATACATTATCAGGTAGTTAATATTCCGTATGCTTTCATCATAAATACTCTTCTGTTTACAGTGTTTTACACAACCATGAGTCATGTGGTGTGGTAATATTCATACAATTGTATGTAGTTCATATAATGCTTTCAGTAAAGTACATGTCATTTATTTCTTCATAACAATAAGGGGTGGATACAGTCAACAATGTGGCTATAACTACTAGTGGGGATGCTAGGATATCTGTGGAAGCCTTATGCGCTTAGCATCATTTTTACACAGTCTTAATCTGGCTTTGCAGGACTAGTATACATGTGTGTGTGAATTAAGCTGGAATACTTTACTGACGGTACTATAAGTCTGTGTAAATCAAAGCTGAAATATGTTACTTTGGTTATTATTATTGCTATCATTTTGACACAGACATCTGAGAATGATGCAGTGAACAATTTAGCTATAATATCTGGGTTTAAAGATATCTGTGAATAAAAATGAGCTGATAAAGATAAAAATGCATTAATCTGTCTATATAGGACTACTGTGTTTATTTGTTTAAGGCAAATTTGAATGCTGTATTGTGGCACAATTAGTTGGGTATTATGCTATGGAACCTTGCTGGCTAGGTTTATGTAGGCCCTTGGGCCGATAGCCTGGTACCTACCTATGAACCTATGCACACAGTCAATAAATTGAGCATAATTGATGAATGCAGATACTGGATTATTATAATGACACCAATTTGAGTGGCCTTTTATTGTTGAAATGTTCTAAAATTGGTATTTTTGCTTTTATTGGTTAATACATTTTGTTTCATGGCTTACGGCAAAAAATATTCAAAACTACAAATTTAAAACACACTCTAATAACTGTTGTTGTGTTAAACAAAAAAATATAATGTAAACGTGAATCTGAAATTACACATGCATTTATACATGGTCTTAACAATGTGTTCAGGGGGCCCATGGTTTGAAAACAGCCTGGAGCATAGAAGGTACACTTAATCCACCACAGTCTATACCTACACACAGTTATTACCTGGGCCTTTTGACTGTAGCTGTCATCCTACCACTCCCACTTATTTACAGTTTATATCAGTATGTCATGCTCACAGATGTATGTATGTTCAGAGGACAAGTGGATAGGAGAAGCTGAGCAATTTAGTCCTGATAAGATTGATGCCTTGCTACAGGCACTTAATAATACATGGACAATGCCTGTTGTGGAGAGGGTTTGCTGACCAGTCATTACAATACCAGGTGTGGCAGACTGAGGTCCATAACAATAAAACCATGAGGATTCAACAATCATACATTGCAACATAAGCATGTTACCAGTATGCTGACCATTCCAAGGCAAATCCATGTTTGGTAGCAGATAAGAGGCTTACCACAAGAGAGAGTGCACCCAGGAGAAGTATGCTAACAGAGCCAGAGGTGTTTTTTGTGACATTACAAGGGGATACTGGTTCTGGGATCATCCCTGAAGTAGGGATCACTGACTTGAAGATGAACCCACTGCCACATGTCTCTGTGTATGATGCATCAAGTTAGTACCACATTCAGCAGATTTCTGTGCAACAGCACTGCAGATAGAGACTCCAGGCTAACTACATCATATGCTGGCTATTCTTTCTTATGAAAACATCAGATATCCAGCCACATCAGGATGGTCACTGAGGTATGTTGACATTGTATGGTTATCTTGCATGGACACCCTTACCATGTATGCAGCAGGGGCACAGATTAAACAAAAGGTATTCATACTCACTCTGGTGTATTTCTTTATATTTTTTTATTCACAAGGTAGAGCACTGCTGTGGTCACAACTGTAGAGGCTGGGGCAGGGAAACAGGCTGAAGCTTGCACTAATACAGAGACTGCTTATGATGCTGAGACACAGATACCAGAGGTACAGACTGATAACAGAATTGCACTGTCTTTCTCTATCCTGGGTGAACATGCACCCAGAATACAGTTGAAGGTGTACCCCCCCCCAACAGCTGTAACTGAAGCTGTAGAACCTGAGAGCTTCTTGTCCTCAGAGTTGGATGATTTGCCTTGAAATCAATTATTCTCCTCCTGCATCTGAAGAGTAGATGTGCACACCACATGAGATGTTGGCATTCTACTGTACGGCCTTGCATGGGGTGTCTGTCACCATCTTATGTCCCCTTCTGCCCAGACAGGTGGGCAGTACCTGGTACCATTTAACTGATTATGAGGCTGTCATGCAGGTGCAATCTACTGCAATGTAGCCCAGCATGGAGCTTATTGTTGTGTTGTTTGTCATTGTAAGGTCAGTGAAACCCACAATATAGTAATGATTGATCTTATGGGGTATATGGTGACACATTTCACTTCATCTACACCACCATGCAGAAAATTCCCAGTGCCATCATCATTGCTCAAACTGGCCATGTTATCTGAGGTAATGGCCGGGTCGAGTATGTACCAGACATGCTATGGGGGTAGTGGGGGGGCAAAGGTCCACATTCCTCAACTGCATCAGGAAGTGTGCAGCACCCTTCTTCCTCTTATATTGGGTGGTCACAAAACCAATCTCCATTTCCAGGATACCTGACAAGTGGATTCCATTCAAGCCATGATTCCATAGACAAGAACCATCTTTATTTAGAAGTCCTCAATCCCTCTACAACAAGCCAGTGTAGAGGCTACTGGTAACAGTAATACACTGATACCCACATAGTATCATAGGAGGAAATTGCCACTAACACAATATGCCTGTCACCTTGAGATCCAGTCTCCTCCAGTGACCTCCCCATATGAGTAGGCAATCATGTGCCATTGATTTCCAAGCCACCTGTGCATTAGTTGATCAGACTTTGACAGACTTCACCCTACCTTATTTGTGGTGCATCTGTGAAAGACTGCTGCACAGTGTCACCATACAGTGACCCGCCATCTTTGAGCAGGTTAAAAACACACTGATTTTGTGGGTAAAGGAGTGTGCAGTGCTACACTGGAGTTTAATTATGACCTGTGGATTCTGTTTGGGAATAAGCCAGGACTCCAGCAGATATCCAGTGAAAACAGACCATCCGCACATGGATACATTAGTACATTTGGACGCACTACAAGTATAGCACTATAAGTTAGCAATAGCTATAATGCCTGCACTAGCCAACTAAATGGCCCTGCAGAATGTCACTATGCAGGGAGTAACAATATAGGTAAGATGTATATCATATCTGTGAATCATGAGAACTGCTGGGCATGTTATTTATGATCCATGAGTATCATACACTACCTGGCATATCATAAAATTGTAGGCCCTACTGTTCACAGGCCTCTGTGACTGTGGACCAGGGTAGGGGGGAGGGGTCTGTATTATTACATGTGTCCAGTCTGTGGCACACAATATCTCATAGAGGCAGGTAAAGTTATAGACACCTGAAAGATTCTTGAAGCTACAACAGAAAGGGATATAAATACCTCTGCCTCTAAAAGTATGAGAAGGTCTTGAATTCTTAAGGATTCTGGGAGTGTTCAACACATCAAGTAAGACAAGTATAATGTCCCCATCTACTCTAAAGTAGTCTGTTATCTTTTGACCAGTGAAATTATGCTAAGCAAACTGCTGATAGTAGTATTAGCTTTGTCACTGAATGTCACGTCCCTCATACTGACAGGGTGCGTCAACACTAGTCACTAAAGTACAATGTCGCATGACAAGTGTTACTACTTGTATCTGTAACTCTGTTATTTTCAGTGTGCAATATGCTTTTATAGTCAAGCACACACTGGTGTGTGAATTCCCCAACATATAACTAGGAATCATGACTGTGCTCAGGTTGCATACATTTGTATATCATTAGGGCCTCATTTTCGTAACTGGTTTTATTTTCATCTCAGTATTCATTCATTTGCATATATCTTCTGTTGCACATTTGTGCTCACTGCACTATCATGCAACATAGGAGTAGGAATTGCTGCTAGCCTATGCCAGTCTATGAATGGCTGATTCTCATACAAATATCTGCTGCATACTATGGAATTTGTTTCTGAATCATGGCTGCAATCTTTAAATAAACAGGTTTCCTCTTTACTATACTACAAAATCTTCTATGACATCATCTTAAAAATTAAATTAGCATGCTGCTTGCTTTCAAGATTTAGTTAGACAAAATTGTTACCTTTAACTATTTAAATTGTTGCTAAACATTTTGAAAATTTCATAGTGTCATCGGATTCCATGTCCATTTGTAGAGCAATTAGCAATTGGATCTCTGGAGATATTTTTATGCATGCAATTCTTTTTTTCTTATTTCTTAAGTTGCTTACTTATTTTTGTTATCCAGGTTTGTCCCTGTAGACATGGCGTACAAGGTGGTATTCATTCTTAAAGGGGGAAATTTGGCCAGGACAGTGTGCAAATTATCTTACTCTTTTCAAGTATGTAGAGTGAGGTGCTTTACATCCATCAAAGCTATCACCAACTCAAAAAGATGAATCCCTTGTTTAATATCTCCTTTACTGGATGACATCTTTGGAATGCAGCACCTCGAATACTGACTTGCATTGTCAGTGGAATTGGTTCTATTATCAATGTCATAACATTTCTTTCTCTCTATGAAATAACGTTCTTTTTACAATTCATAGTGCAAATACATGTGCAGATGTAGTTGTACATTTAGACAGTTGCATGCTACCTCATTGCATCAAAGATGACTTAACTTGTGTTGAACTTGAATGCTTTTTTTAATCAGAATAAATCTTTTCTTTTGACTACATACAGAAAATCCAGTTTTGCCATTTAAACCAACTCAGTTTCTCCTATAAAATCTCATACCTGCATACCTGGGAAACTGTACAAGCCAGGTCAGCTAATGCCTTAATTCTGAGATTAGAATGCGTATTAACCAGTTTTCTGATTAAACCATTCTCATAGCACTGCCCATCCCTGGACATCCAAGCATAAGATATTATACTTTATCCACCTATCCTACATCACTGAACACCACTTTCCCAAGCAAGAGAAAACTAAATGTTTATCAGTGATTGTAAGGGCAACTATACCATTAAGCTTATCTTAATAATTGTTAGCAAGCTTTAGGAAATAAACTAAAAACAAAAAGCACTTCTTACCCTTTTACATAGACCAATACATAATTTCTTTATAGTAGAGAAGGCTTTTCTAAAAGCTGCACCAGCATGTTGGAAAGCCATTCAAAGATCATTAGAAAATCAGACAAATATGGTCTATTTACAATGGAACTTGAAGTATATTTAAATAATATAAATGGACTTGTTGTGATGATCATGATTTAACGCTTTCAAATATCAATTCAGTACTACTGTGAGAAGAAGTCTAAATGCCAATGAATGTAAGATACATTTCTTATGTTACCTGAGTCTATCTTTTACTGGCGTATGCTTTTATGAATGCAATTGTACTGTATTATGCTTTATAAATTGTTAATGTGCTTTATATAGATGTTCCCATTCAGTCTACGTAGCTCTCTATTCTAAATATTTCTGCTTATTAACCTGGGTGAAGTGAAATGGCCCTCTGGGCAGACGATTCCTTTACACGTTGGCTTGTACACATGCCAGTCACAGCTACAGTTGCTGCAGCACAGGATTATGCAGTTTAAACTCTGAAGTGGACCTATTGCTGTTATGTGCAGTAGAAAAGCATTCCTTAATGCATATCAATGCTGTTATTTCTTTGCCATTTTACAAATATTAATGAAGGGATACTGCTTATTTTGCAAAACAAATTCAACATTGCTGACATTTTCTTATTTGTTAACAATTTAAATCCCATAGTTTATGCTCAGCACTACAATACCAAATATTATTCCATAATCATTTAAAATAATTTCGTACCAGCATCACAAAGTTTTTAGCAAAATGTTACCTCTCCACTCAAAACATATTTCCCATGCAGTCCTCTTTTCAACAATACTGTCCATTGCATGCATACCAGAAAGAAAGAAAGAAAAAAAATAAACATTATAGGATCATAGGTTCATAGGTGTATACTAGGCTAATGACCACTGGAGTCATTAAAAGCCTAGCTGTGCAACCCAAATGTGACCCATAAATTTGATTTATATATGAAGTGATTTACTGATTGCCTCTAGCCATCAACTATGGAGGTTACAGACCAGGGATGAATTTCCGATTACCCATCCATTGGTCCAAGTTGCACTTAGTGAAGAATTCTGCTTCACAATGATGGGGAGCTTGTTCCAGAGACTGTGAATCTCTTTGAAACATATTTGTCTCTCCAACATGTCCTATGCATGTCACAAGCAAAATGTAGGTATTTTAATCTAGTAGTGCTGATGCTGTTTATTTTGTAGATGTGCAAAACCTTCATCAAAATAGGGTCCTGGGATGCCTTGTGTGCCAAGTAAAGCTCACCTCTCAAAAGTCTGCATGGTATGGATAAAGAGAAAGGGCTTTGAAGCTACCAGAGTAGGACATTGTGTTTATTCCCTGTATTCTTTTTGTAAGGAACCTTTGAGGATGTTCCAGTTGCTACATGCATACTGGAGGGTGCTGCATTATACTCTATGATGTGACTGATGAGGGCAAGTACAGTGGTATGATAGCCTCTCTGGACCTAGATGCCATGCCATTGTTTATAAGTTGAGCAACATAGAAGGAATTTCTTTTTTTCTTGGACACATGCTGTTCAAATGCTAGGTTACTATCTACATGTATCTCCAGATCCCTGACTAGTGAATCAACTTTTAGGATGTTTTATTTACTGACATAGTTACACAGGGTGGCAGACTTCTAAAATGGTACTATAATGCATTTCTTGGTATTGAGTTTTATGCAATTGCTTTGGTACCAAGCATTTGTTTGTGTTAGACCTTCCTGGAGAGTCTTCTCATCTTGAGGGGATTCAATGACAGCTCCCAATTTGTAGTCATCTGCAAACTTGGTTAGCCAGACACCTTTGGCATTGGCTTTGACTTTTGAGAAGTAGATGCCAAAGCAGAGTGAGTCTAGTACAGATCCTTGGGGGACTCCATAGGTTCATAGGTTCATAGGTTGGTACTGAGCTATCTGCCCGAAGGCATATATTAGCCCAGCCACGTTGTGCGGTATTCACCGCCCCTTTAGTAGTTTCCTAGATCCTTGTACTAGCAGCTAGTACCCTTGGCCCCTATCTAGTAGTGCTGTTGGTGTGATCCCCGGAGTGAACTTTCTGTTACCCATCCACTCATCAAGGTTCCTCTTGTGATAGTGAGGGGCTCTATCTTATGTAGATCGGGACCCTGTTCCATAGTAAGGGAAGTCTCTGCGAAGGGAATCTATCCCTCCAGCATGTTCTATTCATTGTTGTGTTGAGGTTTACATCCCTAGAGCGTGTAGCTTGAGTAGATTTGGTTTTGCTAAGATGGAGCATGTTCAACAATTCTGGGTTGGACATGGCTCTGTACGTTAGACAGAGATTACCTCTGAGAAAGCGGTATGCAACAGAGAACAGTCTTAGCTTTTTTAATCGTGCTGCATAGGGCAACTGTCTGAGGCCAGTAATTCTCTTGGTTAGGTACCTCTGTGGTCTCTCCAGCTGCTGGAAATGTCTAGCCAGGTACATTCCAATTGGTGCATTGTACTCAATAATGGGTCTGATGAGGGAAGAGTCGAGGGGCACCATTACATCCTTAGATCTTGATGCAAACCCTTTCATGATCAGATGGGTCACATAGAAGGATTTTCTAACCACTTTGGCAACATGGTTATCAAAGGAAAGCTGGCTATCTACTTGGGTCCCTAGATCCCTTATTTCTTCTTCAGATTTCAGGGGATTACCTTCTATGTTGTAGTTTGCGGGTACTCTGTTTTTTCCAAAGGGGATTACTACGCATTTTTTTGCATTTAGCTTGAGACCATGGCTTTGACACCATGCATTTGTCTCATTTAGGCCCTTCTGGTGGATCTCCATGTCAGCCGGAGAGTCTGTTATAACACCCAGTTTGCAGTCTTCCGCAAACTTAGTCAGCCACGGCCCTTCTGTGCTTGCCTGTACTTCTGAGAAGTATATGCCAAACAGGAGGGGCCCCAGGACAGAGCCCTGAGGCACACCACTCGTTACTGGTCTGGATTCGGACATAGATCCCACTACTCTTACTTTATGGGATCTGTCTGAGAGCCAGTTTGAGATCCATCTTGTGACGTAAGGGTTTATGCCCAGGCTGGTGAGCTTATCAATAATACCCGAATGGGGAATGGTGTCAAATGCTTTAGCAAGGTCAAGGTAAGCTGTTTGTACCTCCTTTCCCTTATCTATAGCCTGAGTAACTGTCTCAAAGAAATCCACCAGGTTCAGGAGGTATGATCTGCCCTTGACGAAGCTGAACTGTGTGGGATCCAGCGACTGGAGGTTCCCAATCTCTCCATTTATGAGTTCCATAATGATTCGCTCCATAGCCTTACAGATCAGACTGGTCAGGCTTATTGGTCAGTAGTTCCCAGGGTCAGTTGTGGCCCCACCCTTGTGTAGCGAGACCACCGTTGCCATGCACCATTCTCTGGGCACATATCCTGTGGAGAGGCTGAGACTGAACAGGGTATTAAGATGCAGGGTTAATTCCTTTTGGAGCTCGCATATGACACAGCCTGGGACACCATCTGGTCCCATGGAGGCAGTGCTTTTAGCTTTAGATAGAGCCTTGTTAACCAATGTATCAGTAATAATTGGACTTACACAATCCCCTGGAATGGTAATAGGCCCTGTAGGTGGTGAGGGGGGGGGGGGGGATTTGCACTGAACCTGTCAGTCAGGATGTTGGCAATGTCAGAAGGGTCAGTGTATTTTGTTCCATTTTGTACTAGCTCAGAACAGACCTGAGCGTTGCCATTTAGGTTTTTGATGTAGCCATAGAAGGCCTTATGGTTATCCTTGGCATCCTTGGCAACTTTCTTTTCAAAATTAGCTTTAGTTGACTTGATGAGGGCCCTCACTTTCTTGCTGATCAGGGATGATTTTTCTAATTGAGATTTGGCCTTTTTTTGTATAAGTCTCCTCCTTTTATTGTAAAGTTTGCTTATGGCCGGGGTCCACCAGACTAGTTTCTTCTTGCTTGAGGAAGGAGTCTTGGTTTTATTTGGGATAGTATGGTCCATGCAATCCTGAAGATGCATATAGAGTGCCTTGGTGTAGGATTTCCAACAATTTTTCCTGGAATTTATTTTTTTAAATTTAATTTTTTTTTTCCTTTTTTTTTTTTGGGCAAGGGAATAAGGGGGGAAGGGGGGGGTTTTTTTTTCCAAACCCCCCTTTGGGGAAAATTTTGGGGGAAAAAAAGTTAGTTTGGAAGGGGGTTTGCTTTGGAAAAAAAGGTTTTGGGCCTTTTTTTTTTGGTTTCTTGGGGCTTTGGGGAAATGATTGTGATAAAAGTTGCTTGCTTATTTTTGTTATCCAGGTTTGTCCCTGTAGACATGGCGTACAAGGTGGTATTCATTCTTAAAGGGGGAAATTTGGCCAGGACAGTGTGCAAATTATCTTACTCTTTTCAAGTATGTAGAGTGAGGTGCTTTACATCCATCAAAGCTATCACCAACTCAAAAAGATGAATCCCTTGTTTAATATCTCCTTTACTGGATGACATCTTTGGAATGCAGCACCTCGAATACTGACTTGCATTGTCAGTGGAATTGGTTCTATTATCAATGTCATAACATTTCTTTCTCTCTATGAAATAACGTTCTTTTTACAATTCATAGTGCAAATACATGTGCAGATGTAGTTGTACATTTAGACAGTTGCATGCTACCTCATTGCATCAAAGATGACTTAACTTGTGTTGAACTTGAATGCTTTTTTTAATCAGAATAAATCTTTTCTTTTGACTACATACAGAAAATCCAGTTTTGCCATTTAAACCAACTCAGTTTCTCCTATAAAATCTCATACCTGCATACCTGGGAAACTGTACAAGCCAGGTCAGCTAATGCCTTAATTCTGAGATTAGAATGCGTATTAACCAGTTTTCTGATTAAACCATTCTCATAGCACTGCCCATCCCTGGACATCCAAGCATAAGATATTATACTTTATCCACCTATCCTACATCACTGAACACCACTTTCCAAAGCAAGAGAAAACTAAATGTTTATCAGTGATTGTAAGGGCAACTATACCATTAAGCTTATCTTGGTAATTGTTAGCAAGCTTTAGGAAATAAACTAAAAACAAAAAGCACTTCTTACCCTTTTACATAGACCAATACATAATTTCTTTATAGTAGAGAAGGCTTTTCTAAAAGCTGCACCAGCATGTTGGAAAGCCATTCAAAGATCATTAGAAAATCAGATAAGTATGGTCTATTTACAATGGAACTTGAAGTATATTTAAATAATATAAATGGACTTGTTGTGATGATCATGATTTAACGCTTTCAAATATCAATTCAGTACTACTGTGAGAAGAAGTCTAAATGCCAATGAATGTAAGATACATTTCTTATGTTACCTGAGTCTATATTTTACTGGCGTATGCTTTTATGAATGCAATTGTACTGTATTATGCTTTATAAATTGTTAATGTGCTTTGTATAGATGTTCCCATTCAGTCTACGTAGCTCTCTATTCTAAATATTTCTGCTTATTAACCTGGGTCGAAAGTGAAAATGGCCCTCTGGGCAGACGATTCCTTTACATGTTGGCTTGTACACATGCCAGTCACAGCTACAGTTGCTGCAGCACAGGATTATGCAGTTTAAACTCTGAAGTGGACCTATTGCTGTTATGTGCAGTAGAAAAGCATTCCTTAATGCATATCAATGCTGTTATTTCTTTGCCATTTTACAAATATTAATGAAGGGATACTGCTTATTTTGCAAAACAAATTCAACATTGCTGACATTTTCTTATTTGTTAACAATTTAAATCCCATAGTTTATGCTCAGCACTACAATACCAAATATTATTCCAAAATCATTTAAAATAATTTCGTACCAGCATCACAAAGTTTGTAGCAAAATGTTACCTCTCCACTCAAAACATATTTCCCATGCAGTCCTCTTTTCAACAATACTGTCCATTGCATGCATACCAGAAAGAAAGAAAAAAAATAAACATTATAGGATCATAGGTTCATAGGTGTATACTAGGCTAATGACCACTGGAGTCATTAAAAGCCTAGCTGTGCAACCCAAATGTGACCCATAAATTTGATTTATATATGAAGTGATTTACTGATTGCCTCTAGCCATCAACTATGGAGGTTCCAGACCAGGGATGAATTTCCGATTACCCATCCATTGGTCCAAGTTGCACTTAGTGAAGAATTCTGCTTCACAATGATGGGGAGCTTGTTCCAGAGACTGTGAATCTCTTTGAAACATATTTGTCTCTCCAACATGTCCTATGCATGTCACAAGCAAAATGTAGGTCTTTTAATCTAGTAGCGCTGATGCTGTTTAGTTTGTAGATGTGCAAAACCTTCATCAAAATAGGGTCCTGGGATGCCTTGTGTGCCAAGTAAAGCTCACCTCTCAAAAGTCTGCATGGTATGGATAAAGAGAAAGGGCTTTGAAGCTACCAGAGTAGGACATTGTTTTTATTCCCTGTATTCTTTTTGTAAGGAACCTTTGAGGATGTTCCAGTTGCTACATGCATACTGGAGGGTGCTGCATTATACTCTATGATGTGACTGATGAGGGCAAGTACAGTGGTATGATAGCCTCTCTGGACCTAGATGCCATGCCATTGTTTATAAGTTGAGCAACATAGAAGGAATTTCTTTTTTTCTTGGACACATGCTGTTCAAATGCTAGGTTACTATCTACATGAATCTCCAGATCCCTGACTAGTGAATCAACTTTTAGGATGTTTTATTTACTGACATAGTTACACAGGGTGGCAGACTTCTAAAATGGTACTATAATGCATTTCTTGGTATTGAGTTTTATGCAATTGCTTTGGCACCAAGCATTTGTTTGTGTTAGACCTTCCTGGAGAGTCTTCTCATCTTGAGGGGATTCAATGACAGCTCCCAATTTGTAGTCATCTGCAAACTTGGTTAGCCAGACACCTTTGGCATTGGCTTTGACTTTTGAGAAGTAGATGCCAAAGGGGAGTGAGTCTAGTACAGATCCTTGGGGGACTCCACTAGTGACTGCCCTCTTTGTGGAGGTGGGCTCACTGATTCTAACCTCTCGCATCCTATTAGTGAGACAGCTAATCTGTTCAGCATGTTATAAAGGAGTTTACACCTAGTCCTATAAGTTTGTTGATAATGCCCGAGTCTGGCATTGTATCAACTTATTTAGCCAGATCTAGGTAAGCAGTATGCACTGATTCAGTAAGCATGACCTTCTATGACAAAGCCAAACTGGGATGGATCCAGTGTCTGGAGGTCTCCTACATCCTTGTTGATAATTTTCATGATCATTCTTTCCATGGCTTAGAAAATAAGACTAGTCATTCTAATCGGTCTGTAGTTTCCAGGATCTGTTAAAGGTCCTCCCTTATGAAGGAGGTTGACTGTCACAGTCCTCCATTCATGTGGCACCAAGCCTGTTTTATGACTATGGTTAAATAATGACTCCAGGGTCCTATTTTACACTGTTCCTCCTGATCAGCCATATTTTAGACTGTTCAGGAGGCATCCTGGGATGCTATCTGAGCCTGCTGAGGCTGTGTTCTTGCTTTTAGCAAGCACAGCTAGCATATGCTCCCTAGTTATAGTTGGAGGGTTTGGCTAAGGGTATTTTTGGGGAGGATGTTTGGTGGAGAGAGGAGGTAAAGTTGGAACTGAATTTATCTGCTAACAGGTTGGCTATATCACCAGGCTGGGTGAATATGACACCATTAATCACCGGCTCAACACATTGCTGTGTGCTACCTTTGAGGTCTCTGACACAGGCTACCTTAATCTCAAAGTCAGTTTTGCTTAACTTAATTATCCCTCTTATTTGCTTATTTAGCTTGATGAGAGAGTTTTTATCTTTCTGAGACTTAACTTGTCTGAGTTTTGAAATAACATTTTTCTATTTGTTGTATATCCTGTTTAATTTGGGATAGCACCATGGCAGCTTATTTTTGAGGTTAGTCCTAAGCTTATTCTGGTAGGTACATCAGCCTCTATGCAGCCATTGACATGGTTGTGCAGAGTTTAAGATAGAAATTCAATGTAGGCTTCTGTGTTCTCAGGATCTGGAGGGGAATTGAATTTGTACAAACCGTCACTTAATAAAATATAATTTACCTTGGAATAATTCCTAACTGTTACTGGTTTTAATGGGATTATGGATTTGATTTTGATTTCAAAGGAGACAGCGTTATGACATGAACTTACCAGGGAGGGCAAGGCATGTGTGTGTGTGTGTGGGGGGTAGCATTCTCCCATATTTATGAACATGAGGTCCAGTATGTTAGAGACTCTAGTGGGCGCAAACAGTATTTGATCAATGGTGTCTGCATTTATGAAGTCCAAGAATCTCTGTGCCTGCACATTTCAGGCCATATAGGATTTCCAGTCTATAGAGGGGGTAATTAAAGTCTCCCATGAGTAGAGTGTTAGGATGAATGAGAATCATCTCCCAAGTATGCATTGCGAGCTTCTTGGGACATGGAGGGGTCTCCTATAGCTGACTAGGATATGGTATATGATTTTGTCTATGGTGATCTACATGTGGGACATCTCCAGCACATTATCCTGTTCGACCACCCTAGAAGCATGCTTGTTACTGATGTATATTGAGACACTTTCACCTTTAGCCTTTGTCTTTGTAGCTATTAGAAAGTGTGGAAGGTACTGAAACCTTGCACTGCTGGGGTACTCTCTGCCACTTTAAAGCATGTCTCAGTAAATGCTCAGATGTCTATATTCTCAAGTGTGAGGAGGGCTTGGCGGGAGTGTAGCTTTTTTCTTTAGGCTCCTAGCATTGAGCAATAACACCTTGAAGTTCAGTTCATTTGATTTTGTTCCATTGGTAGGTCAATTTGGCATAGCCTACAAAAGGCACTATGGGGGTGGATAAAGTTTTAGCCAGTAATTGCAAGCCTGGAAGGTAAAGGTGCAGGCCATCACTGGGAAAGCAACATGCTCTGTTGACCCTGTCCTACCAAGCTAACAAATATTGGATCTCCTTAGAATAGCACCAGGAAGACAGCCAGTTACTGTACTTAATCGTTTTTTGCTCATATTGTGGCGCCATCCTAAGTGATGGTAATATGCTGCTCAATGCTAGTCATACCAGCCTGGGACACATAGTCTGAAAGTTACACCTACACGAGTTATGATGGAATCATACTGATACCTGTGATGTCATGACTTGATTGCATGCATGATTTGACAGATCCTGGCTTCAGATAAGCAACTAAGCAACTAACAGTTATCATCTCCTAGTTCATTTTGGTTAAAGCGGCATCAGTATTTCTTACAATGTATTTCCCTATGACAACAGTCCTGGGAAGTGTGTTTGCTTGCCTTAGGGGTTTAGTGTTTGGGACTCCACTTAAAGTGACAGTTTGTGAGGTGTTAGATGTTTTTTTCTGAGTGTCTTTGGGCTTGCTGAGGCATAGTTTTTACAGCAGTTGGTCCAGTAGATATTTGTTGGTTAGGAAGCTTGCTTTTAACAGCCTAAGCATAAATTAGTCTATGTGTGCGTTGTGTGCTATCTGAGGTGGGTGGTTTCTTTGACAATCTATTGTATGCTTGTATGTAAAAGTTTAGCCTCCATTTTCATTGTGCAAGCACACCTCTTGCATACTGTGTCTGCTTCTTTAAGGATTTAGGGATTGATGATAAACATGAGACAATTGCTACATTGTCTCAAGATGCTCATATCCACCAAGCTGGCTACAGAGAAGCTAGGAAATTGCATATAAAAATAATCCAGTCCTTTGGTGAGCTGCAAGGGGGTGATGTGCTGGGGTAAGAAGGCTATTAAGGATGTTTGGTGGATGCTAACAAGTGTGCTTCATTGGGGCAGATTATGCTAAACAGTACAAATTTCTACTAACTTTAGTGTGTATGCAGTACTGAATTCTACTAAATCTGTAGGTATTGCCACTCAACGCCCAACTAGCTTCTTTAAGCTTGCCAGCATGTAAGGTATTTGGTGTATATTGCTGCTTTACAGGGTATAGTTTTGTGGACCATTCTACAGGGAAAATTTGCTTTCTAGGCATTTGCTAGTATACAGGGCAATGCTAACCCATGCATTACATGAACTTCACAAGTTATAACATCATAGTATACATTCTTTTTATTCCCTCAAATAGATATCTTCAAACAGCACTTGTCATCACATAACAGGACTATGTTGCTTTCCTTTACACAAATACAATTTCATTTTTCCTGTGTGCTGAACTAGAGGCAGAATAGCTTTTTGTTAGCATGTTACTATTCATATACATTTTATCCCTGGAATTCATATATTCAGAAAGGCTTACATGGCTGAGAAACCCTACAACAGCTGTGTTCCCACCCACAATAAGCCTTGCCCATTCTTAGTCTTCTTTACCACTGAGATTTTACACCAGTGGGGGCCTCAACACAGTGAGTGGTCTCACTGACAGAGCGGTATGATTATTTGGCAAATGGGGAAGTGGCTAATGAGTGTTAGCTATGCGCTGTCCCACAGAAATACCAGTGGCTCCCAATTTATTCAAATAATCATTATGCCATGTAAATTAACACTGCTTGAGGTAATGGTCTCCTATTCTTTCCTATGGAAGCAGCTATATGCAGGTAAGTTCAGCAAAGACATGGGAGTGAACAGTTGCTAGTATGTTGAGAGGTCTGGGGTATAGGGACAAAATGATGCTAGATAAATGCATGTTTGTGTGTGTGTGTGTGTGTGTGTGTGTGTGTGTGTGTGTGTGTGTGTGTGTGTGTGTGTGTGTGTGTGTGTGTGTGTGTGTGTGTGTGTGTGTGTGTGTGTGTGTGTGTGTGTGTGTGTGTGTGTGTGTGTGTGTGTGTGTGTGTGTGTGTGTGTGTGTGTGTGTGTGTGTGTGTGTGTATGTGTGTGTGTGTGTGTGTGTGTATGTGTGTGTGTGTGTGTGTGTGTGTGTGTGTGTGTGTGTGTGTGTGTGTGTGTGTGTGTATGTGTGTGTGTGTGTGTGTGTGTGTGTGTGTTTGTGTGTGTGTGTGTGTGTGTGTGTGTGTGTGTGTGTGTGTGTGTGTGTGTGTGTGTGTGTGTGTGTGTGTGTGTGTGTGTGTGTGTGAGTGTGTGTGTGTGTGTGTGTGTGTGTGTGTGTGTGTGTGTGTGTGTGTGTGTGTGTGTGTGTGTGTGTGTGTGTGTGTGTGTGTGTGTGTGTGTGTGTGTGTGTGTGTGTGTGTGTGTGTGTGTGTGTGTGTGTGTGTGTGTGTATGTGTGTGTGTGTGTGTGTGTGTGTGATATCTGTCTGCCTGGTTGGTCACAGTAGGTGGTTAGGTAGAAAATCAAGAGTATGGTGTGTCCGTGTATCTGTCTGTGCTTTGCATTATGCATCTTGGTGAACAGGGAACTGTTTCCATGACCATCTGTGGCCCATGGGTGTGTGTACATGCTTGTGTTTCTTTTCATGGGTATGTCAAAGTGTGTGTGTGTGTGTGTGTGTGTGTGTGTGTGTGTGTGTGTGTGTGTGTGTGTGTGTGTGTGTGTGTGTGTAGAGTGTGTGTGTGTGTATGTGAATGTAAGAGGGATGCTTTTGTTAAATAGATGCATAGGCTACCAAGGAAAACACTACCGCCACCTCGTCTGAAAAAAACTAGTGTTAAACAAGGGGGATTCAGAGATATACTAATGAGCCAATGTTCTTGTTGTGTCTTTCGGCTTTTCCCAGTTAGGGATCGCCACAGCGGAACTCCGGTCCGCTAATGATTGGCAGTAGATTTTTACATGCCGAGTTGCTGGCCCTGAAGCACAACCTTCAACGAAGGTACGCCCTTTCACACATGTCTCCACACAGAAGACGCTCTAGCTGAGAATCGAACAGGACATCTTACTGTGAGGCGACAACACTTCCGCAGCACCACTACCGCAGTTATACTAATGAGCCAATAATGAGGTATTTTTAATTTTTGTCATATCTGTCTCTGAATCACATTTTCTCACTGTTGCATAAATTAGCACTCTTGCAGTAAGAAATGTATATGATTGGTGAGGGGCTTTCTGAATCCCTGAGGGAAAAAAAATATACACACACACACACACACACACACACACACACACACACACACATATTTATATATGTTTATGTGTAAGCAGCCCAACATTCATTGTTACTTTCTACTGTGCAAACAGAATTGTTTTAGTATGAAGAACAAAAGAGTTTTAGACAGAGAACTATAACTTCATTTCTTGTAGCATTGTAGGTCAAAACATTTAATAGTCTTACCTCAAGTTACAATTAAGTTTACCCTGGTCATGAGAATGCATAAACACATTAGATCACAAGCACTGATTAATAACTTACTCTTTTCCTCTGTTAAACTTCACACCGTGCAGGTTTCTGTTGGAATGATACCATTCACATGCCCATAGTATGTATTGCACACAGCAGCAGTATTTATTTATGTATTTACATTTGCTGACTGGGATGATCTGACTGGGCCACATGAGACCCTTTTCAGCAGAGACTTGGGAAGTAAAGCCAAATTTGTAAGTATTCAAATACATTTTTTCTTAAGATTAGTAGTTTTACAAATTAGTATCTTAACATTAAAGAATGTAAATAACTCAATTATATACATAGTTAACTATATACAAGAGAATACAGGATGTCATACATTATGAGATATGCAGACACAGTTTTCACAAATGCTTATAAGTACAGTTTTAACAAGCATGTTGTGGCACAAATTCATGACCTATAAGCCATATAGCAGAGGATAAGAATAGAGCCTGGAAGAATGTGAGCAAGGAATGTTTCAGTCAGGTGGTAGGGGACACTTAGACAGTCTGTCATTGAGGTAGAGAGAGAGCGAAGGGTATCAAGGAACTTTGGTTTGGATTCAACCAGTCTGAGTTTTATACGTAAGCTGCTCCACAGCAGCAAAATTGCATTGGGGTACAAGACTTGTCAAAAGATTGTTGTGTTTTAATGACAGAATCCAGCCCTTTTCATGCAATTGCAGGTGTCTGTTGTGTTTCCAGTGCTGCATTAAGGTATCTATGGATGGACAGATATTGTACTGGTACAGTAGGGAGTGAGTCACTTTTAAGTGTGTGTTCAATGAAATTGGGAAGTTCTAACCACAGTAACTCCTATAAGGCTACACAGTAGTGAGTCCTTGATAGTAGAGCACTGGCAAATTTGGCTATTTTGCTATAGCACTGGGTGGACATATTTAGCTGAAGTGTTTGTAGATTCAGCAATGATTTTTTACATATTCACCTGGGAGGTGATTTGGAGATAGTGTTGTAGTTTTAAGGATTAGCAGGAACTCCTATAGCTGTTCTTAGTACAGCAGGAAGGTGAAAAGCTATTGTTAAATTGAGGTAAGGAGTTGGCTAAGGTGTGAGGATTACTTAATAGTGATGTAGCTGCATTAATGAAGTGTCTGTTGAAAGCTGCAGTAGTTTTATTTTTTGGTTGATTAAGCAGTCGGTTTGGCTGACGGATTTTGATAGGTTTGCATTACATGTAGATAATGACCACAAATAGTATTTTGTTGTTTGTTTTTCTATTTTTGACAGCTTTTTTATCTTTATTGAATTTTTTTTTGCTTGTTTCTAAGTTACCTATACCGCTCGTGATCTATCCATATGACATGGTTGCCATATTTTATCTCTTTCTTTCATAAGATTCATTGAAGTGAAATTGAAACAGCATGCTGGTCTAGTCTTTAGTACATTTTTCTTAAGGGGGCATTATTTTTCTTGGTAGGGTGATAGGTGGGGTGATATTTGATTGAATACTTGTGATATTGGAGCTGAATGTAAGTATACTGGGACTGGTAAGTGGGAATTGAGATATGGAAAGCAATGCTACCAGGCAAAAAGTGCAGTAAGTGACAATCTTCTTAAAAAAGGTCATTTTTTACAGGGAAAGAACAGTATTCTATTTATTCTGGTTTTCCTTTGTCTAACTACTGCTTCTGTTATGCTTCATTTAGTATGGTATCATTACTGGTGTTCCACAAGACCAGAGCAGCCTGATTACAGAACAACTTTCCTCACTTCCTTTCCTTAATTATTTCAAACAGCTAAGGGAGTTTACTAAATTTAAGTCTTTCATTTGTTATTTACTATTTTTTCTGTACTGTTCTACTGTTGTGGGTCTTGGAAAAGAGGGAGTTACGAAAATAGATTATAGCCTTTCTTTTGGAAAAGGGGTCATAACAATTATTTCATAACTAACAACAGACTGTGGGGATCCAAGAAGTGACCATTCAAAGCAATCTGGTGCTACAGAATACTTTCTGCCAAAAGGGGGCCAAATCAAGAGAAAGGGAGGGGGCCCTCCAGCCATGACTCAGCACAAATTGTAACAAGAGCACTTAATCCTGCTTTCTACATTAATAAAATAGTACTGAAATTCATGTAGAAACACACACACACACACACACACACACACACACACACACACACACACACACACACACACACACACACACACACACACACATATATGTGAGTGTGTGTGTGTGTGTGTGTGTGTGTGTGTGTGTGTGTGTGTGTATATATATATATATATATATATATATATATATATATATATATATATATATATATATACACACACACACACACACACACACACATACACACATACAAACACAAACACACAAGCACACACACACACACACACACACACACACACACACACACACATATATATATATATATATATATATATATATATATATATATATATATATATACATATATATACATAGAGGATATATAGATAGATGATATAGGTATATGATCTATCTATATTCATATCTATCTATATATGCAGTGGCTATAAAAAGTGTACACATCCCTGTTACAATGCCAGGTTTTTGTGATATAAAAAAATTAGACCACAATAAATCATTTCAAAACTTTTCCCACATTTAATGAGACCTATAACCTGTACAATTCAATTGAAAAATAAACAAATTTGTTAGGGGAAAAATATGAAAAATAAAAAAAGTACAATAAGCTGGTTGCATAAGTGTGCACATCCTTAAACTAATACTTTGTTGTGTGTGCACACCCTTAATCTAATACTTTGTTGAAGCACCTTTTGATTTAATTACAGCATTCAGTATTCTTAGATAGGAATCAGCATGGCTCATCTTGACTTGGCAATATTTGCCGCTCTTCCTTGCAAAAGCACTCCAAATCTGTCAGATTGTGAGGGCATCTCTTGTGCACAGCCCTCTTCAGGTCACCCTACAGATTTGCTGTTGGATTTAGGTCTGGGTTCTGACTGGGCCATTCCAGAACTTTAATTTTCTTCTGGTGAAGCAATTATTTTGTTGATTTGGATGTATGCTTGAGGTCACTGTCATGTTGAAAGGTGAAATTCCACTTCATCTTCATCTTTCTAGCAGATGCCTGAAGGTTTTGGGCCAAAAGTGGTTGGTATTTGGAACTGTTCATAATTCCCTCCACCTTTACTAAAGCCCCAGATCCAGCTGAAGAAAAGCAACCCCAAAGCATGTTACTGCCACCACCATGCTTCACCGTGGG